>NC_133488.1:19942922-19945242 GCF_025370935.1 Choristoneura fumiferana
CGATAGCCCTCATTGAAACCTATTGAAACAGGAGTTAGAGGTTCTTACGCGTGTGATGCTGCGAATAAAATCTGATTGTTAATAATGAACTGTCCCACAGACATCCCGACGCTGCGGTATTACTTCAACTTGGGCGTGGAGTGCATGTGGGCCGCCTACGGGCCGCCGCAACGCCATTATTCGCCGCGGGACTTAGCTCAAGTAACTATTATTCATTTATTATTAGCCTATTCTGTTCCACTGTTGAGCAAAGGTATTCCCCTGACACTTCCACTCTCTCCACTGCTTACAAGGGCCAGTTCTTACCGTCATCGCCGTCTAGGTTTGCGTTTTCGAGTTGGTGGACGTCCACTTGGTGGTTATCTCGGCCGGCATGCGGCAAACATGGTCAGCTTGGTCGCACTTCAGCTTTGACGCCGTTCGACTTTTATCAGTGATTCGAGTCATGGAGCGCAGGGCGGTGTTCCGGGTCTGATCCGTTAGTTTTAACCCTAGCATGCTGCGCTCCATGGTTTTTATTCCCAAAAACGTCAATTCTAATTTATTTAGATTAGAATGAACTGAGCCGTAGACAAGAATTTCAGTGGGCATTGATGGGGTAAGGAATGGGTCAAGTTCCTCTTCTGATACTTGTATCTTTTTCGTTTTAATCTATGTATTGGTTACCTTCAATGAGGTCCCGGTGCGATTAAAAAAAAAGATAACGTAAATCTCTGGTACAGTCAAGTGCGAAAATAAGTAAAGTATCTATTCGATCGAACCACTCAAAAATATGTTACTACGGCCTTAATGCGTCGGAATAAGAGTGCGGTACTTATTTTTGAAACTGAATAAGTTCATATTTTTACACTTGACTGTACGATATAGGGGTACGTATTATAATGTATAAATTTAAAATACATATCGGTTGAAATACATACAGTTGATATACCGAAAATTATAAAATATAATGCATCAAAATATATAAAGTTATTTGACATAAGTTCTAAAAGCATAAGCTTGAAATGCATAGTGGTCAAAATATATAATGGTTCTTAGTCATATGGCACAAAATGCATATTTTTCATAAAGTATACGTTCAAAATTTATACAGTATGTTTTCTATAATGGTTGAAATACATACTAGACACTGAATTTTTACAAAGTAAAATGCATATGTTACAATTCTGGCTTGTTTTGGTCATAGTTGAACCTAACACGCTCCTCCTCGCTATTTCTATTCAATTATTCAATTATCTGTTTCTATTCAATTTATGATCTGACTTTAGCTTAAAATGCAAGGTCTTGTTAGAACCGATTCCGATCAGTCGGTATCTTATAGGTTAGGTTAGGTTAGAGTTTTGTCTAGGCGCGAAGCGCCTTAACTACCCTGAATAGGTTGTCTTACAGTCCTTAATTTTTCAGAATTTAACATGTAAATACAATGTGAATAGACTGGAGATGATGATGAACCTAGGCATTATATAGTATGTATTTTGAACATTATGAAAAACATACTATAGGAATTTTAATTGTTATTTCTTTCAACTATTATATATTCTGATTGTATATATTCTGAACATATACATTGTGAACTTAGTCATTTTAATTTTATGTATTTCGACCAGTATGAAAAACGTGCTTTATGAATTTTGATTAATATTTATTTTAACCATTATATTTTTCAATTTTCGGTATTTCAACTGTAGGTATTTCAACCGATATATATTTTAAATTTATACATTATAATACGTACCCACGATATAGTATAGCCTTAACTGAATGAATCTGGCAGGGTTGGTGCTGCTCTTGTCTCCTGAATGTTATAATCGTCAATTGTGAAAAAATGTTAATCACCATTGTAAATTTTCTTCCATTATCAGGACATGCAGCAAATTTCGCTGCAGGACCGCGGGCCCTCGAACGGCGCCCACGACCACAAGCACAAGCCGGGGGATAAGCCGCCGCCCAACAAGGGCAACGGCCAGCGCCCACTGCTGGGCCCACGGTCAGTACCCAATACCCACCCGCTGCCCACGCTTCTTTGTTACAAGTTTTTGTTACTTGCAATGTTCATATTAGCCTGCCTAAAAGAATTTATTGAATCAGGCGTTACTTTGTGGAGGTCCATATCAATGAACTAAAAGAATTTCCGTGCTCACCCGCGACCCTACGATAGCTAAGCTTATGCAAAATATGCGTGTTCATGCAGTTCCTCCACCTCCACGCTGTAAGAACACACACAAATCACACAAACCCATCTATCACCACCACCACACTACACTGACGCGTTTTCGAACTCAACAGAGCTCATCTTCAGAGTGACACAACCGTACACCAT
>NC_133488.1:19946739-19996622 GCF_025370935.1 Choristoneura fumiferana
ACCTGACATGTATTTATAATGTATTTTTTCATTAGGTAATAAATACATCTAATCTAATCTAATCTCAGAAAGAGACGGTCTGGTTGTAGTTCCCTCGCGAGCCCAGTGCAAATGGGGAACTTGGACACATAATTCGATCGCATAGCAAGTTAGTGTGTGCAGGTTACAGCACGATGTTTTACTTCGCGGTAAAGCTCATGGTAAATTTTAAATAGGTATCGCAAAATAGGTATACAGATAGACATTAATTTTGAAAAACTTAGGCTTTAACTAAAATTCTATGTCTGTTGATGAAAATTGCATTAAAATTAGTTGTGTATTTTAAAAGATCTAAACGTATATAAATATATACATAATAACAACAAACTGCTGGAAGTCACTTTGTTTTATACTAAATACGTAAGATGAAGATGTATAATAGCTTTTTGTGATTTTATACGAAAACGAAATTAGTTTACGAAGTTAGCAACTGGCTTCGATTTATTACAATGGATTAACTTTTAAGAGGAAATATAATCTTCTTATCTAAAATTTCCTGTTTGTCAAGTGTTTATTCTCTAAGTATTACATTACAACGTTCCTAAAGACTCCCAAACTCTAAATTGAATTTCGCTTGGGTGCCATAGTTATTGGAATGTCACTAAGCGCAGAATTAGAAAAAATATGAATTTAAATGATACTTTAATGTTTCAGGATATCACTAAAAATGGGCGAGAGACAAAAATGAAGTACTCACCAGATAACGACGGTATTTTCGTCGTGGAGGTGCAACAGTCCACCGCGTACCGGCCTAACAACAAGTCGCTCCAAAACTCTCCCCCACACGACCCTCAGATCTCCACCAATCAGGCTCTCATACATCGTGTTCCCGAAGAAATGGAGCCCAGGTGCAACGAAGATGATAGAAGCAGTGAAAAGTTGAGAGAAAAGGCCTTAGCCTTATCCAGTACAGGGTTGTCTATCTCAGATCTTAGTATGTCTTCCATTGGCTCCCACAACGTAAGCTATTCCTACGGCAGTCAAGTAGGGTACGAACAAGGACCTTTTGGATACCCAGTGTACGCTGGTTATGATATACCCAAGGAAGATATCGGAGATGGAATAATTCACGACAACTCAAGAGAACCTCTCATTACTAAAACCCCTACAGATCCAGACAAACCAGTTGTGACCGCAGCTATATTTAAGCAAGATTCTATTATTGGTAGCGATGCGCTCCAAGGTCCAGGATATTGTATCGAAGGGTCCACAGATGGACCTTTGTTGTCTGATGTACAAGCTAGAGAAGTCAGCTTGCAACACATTCATGATCAAATGGAGAAGAAATTAGAAAACGGGGTAGCGGTTATCGTTTCTGAAAAGATTGAAAGCCCGAAGAAGACTTTCAACAGAGCTGACAGTTTGCCAGTACGGTTAGAAGATGAAAAAATCCCAGATGCTGTTATAGATAAAACTATGGCTATGGAGACGATTCAAGAAGTTGATATTCCATCGAAAGACGCGTTAAAAGGGAAACGAGCTTCACTTCCTATTATAAGAACAGAGATGTATGAATCGGTTAAGGATGCAATAATGCCCTCGGGCTCGCCTAAATTTGAGAAGTTTTCTAATGATACCTCTCCATCTGATGCGATAGAGGTCCAACCGCCGATGATCACCATCACAGAGGAGGAGTGCGGAAAGTCTGAAATTGGTAGTTAATTATGTTTTGAAATTCCTAAATTTTATCTATGTAAATAGATGTAAGTTAACTTGTGATTAGGGCGGATATAAGGAGAGAAATGGAACGGATATATTGTTATTTGGGAAGGCAACTGAGAAATTTATATTTTTTGGCCAATCCAGTTATTTTTAACGACTTCAAATAAAGGAGGAGGTTATCAATTCGGTTGTATTTTTTTATAATAAAGTTATCAGTCGCCATCTTCAAAACTTGTGACGCCACTGGTGAGTGCGCATGATAAATTGTTTGATTAAAAATCAAGTGATTTATGTACGCCGTGTAAATGGTTAGAAGCATGGAATAGAAAAGTTCCGGGGGTAGAAAGAAGATTTATCATACCTTGGAGAAGGCTTCAAAAATTTCAATCAAAAATTCAAAAATTGTGTACGTATTAGAACACAAAGCATACTAAACACATTTTTCTTGCTTTGCTCGTCCTGTTTTACAATAAGTTAACACCATTAAACAAATCAGTTCCGAGACGTAACTCTAATAAAAAACACAAAGGACGTCATAGCGGTTTAACGGATCATAAAAAGTATGTTAAATTGATCATCATCGTTGTTGATTCATTCATGTTGATTCATCATCATCGTCCGAAAGACCACAACAGAACGCCACAGTGAACGTCAACTCTCCAAGTCTCCACTTGCATCGGCTGCCTGCGAGCTTCGTGATGTTGTCGTCAGTCCACCTAGTGGGAGGCTACTTCGTCTTTTGGTTTATGGAAGGATCAATCAGCCGAAGGTAGATTTGAATCGAATTGAGGGTCTTTTGTTTGGTAGTGTCAAATAGCCTATACATTAATAAGTTGAAGATGGATCTATCACTTCATGTACAGTGTGCTCAGTGTTCAAGAATTATGTCACTTGATTATTAATCATGCGATTATTTGGCAGGTTGAGGTTATCTTGATTAAAAAAACAAAGTTTTTATGTTCTAAGTAATTTAATAGTCTAATGCGTACATAAAATCCCGTTTGTAGATATTGGATGTAAACTAGGTCATTAAAAATGTTCAGTTATAATTGTAGTTAGTGATCTGTGTGGAATCTGTTTATGATTATGTTTGATGTTACGCCATTTTGTAGTTTTACAATGTCTTGTCTAAATTAGTTTTCTATAGTTGAGCTATTTAGATGAAGTAAACAAATCAAATTACGAAATCGAGCGGAATTAATCATTATTAATTAATTCAAGTCTTTTATGTCGGCGATTATATTTGTTAAAATTATTTTAATAATGTGAAATAAGCTAGTGATTTTAAATTAATATTTTTGAATTTTAAACACCTTGTTTTTATTTGGCTGTGATTTGCAACTGTAAATAATTGCATTCGTGTCAATTTTAGCGTTTTCTGATCCCTAAATGCAATTGAAGGGCGTAATGTGATAGAATTTTGTCGCTTTAGTAATGCATCTCAATGGCTAGGACAGTGTACAGTCATACAGTCACCAGCACCAAATATCTAATACAATAAGCGTGTATAAATATCTGATACGACTCTATTTCTAGGCCCAGAAGGACGTGTCAGATATTTTTGCACGCTCCACTGTGGCAGATATTAATGCTAGTGACTGTACAGTCAACTGCAAGTAGATCGATACGGCCAAAGTTACAAATATATATTGACTTTATTGGCTTAAAATTAAGGTCATGCATACATATAATATTTTTATAATTTTGAACGTATTGATATCTCAGTAGTCGACCCGATTGCACGTAGATAGATAAAATCCAATGTATTTTTAAGCGTTAAGAACATAAATTATCAAAATAATTACATTCACAAGGCTATAGCCTATAGATACCTACCAGTGGCCAGTGGCTAAGTGGGCGCCCGTGAACGCATTCATCGTCTCTTTCTACCCTCATCTTACACCGTGTGGCAGAAAGTATTGGTGAAATGGTTGCAATGAGGGCTATCGCGTATGAATTCGCCGCTAGAGGCGCTAGTGTAGCGTGAGGTCACCGAAATGTCAAATCTCATAGTTTTTGGGTGAGCTACGCGGGTTTATTTGTAATTAGAATAATTTTGTGATTATTTTGCATTACCTGAAATTAATTATGGCAATGTTTTGAGACAGTTTTGTCTTTCGGAAACCTTTGTCCTCTCTTTTTTTCCGAACAAAACGGGACTACGCAACACTGTGGTTGCTCGACATTTTTAAGGTACGGTTTTAAGGTGTTTTAAATATGATTTTAATCTAAACATTGTTTTCACGCCCGTAATAACAGACTTTGAAAGCCACATTGAAAAACCTCACGCAACAGTGGCGCCATCTAGAAAGACAAAAAACGATAGCCCTCATTCCGAGTGTTTTATAAGAAACAGTCCTCAGAGGTCCCAATATTCGCGAAGCCCTCGTACAATAAAATACTTGCGTTTAGCTCTAGTCTATATTAAATGCAGGTGACCCAAGTGTCCTGGTTTGCGACGCCCCTAGGATAGTACCACAAAACCCCAGGGCACCGTAATATACAGTTTGGGAGCTTCTAAAGCCGAGTTTAGACTTGCAAGAAAAATCCTGCAAGTTGCATTGCATTGCGGCGCTCGGTTGACCACTACAAACTCGTTGGCTTTACGGCCTCGCAATGTAAAGCAACTTGCACGATTTTTCATGGAAGTCAAAACTTGGCTTAACAATACTATAAAAATCTTGGGGCATAATTTTCGACTCTTATACACTGTAATTTGAAATTCTAATTTTCGTGCCGCTCCGCTCACGTTAATACGATTAAATAAAAGAGTGATAGAGACGAAATGATACAAACTTTGAATTTCAAAGTTAGAAGTAGGTCTGCAGGACGCATTGGCACATCCCCACGCAGCACATTTGAGCGAACTTGAAGTCTACTTTGGGTAGCTAGAGACACTGAATATTTTGAGATTAATTTGCGTTTCCAAGTTTTTCTGTATTATTTCCTTTGAGGAAGTTAGACTATTAATGTAAAAAAAATATAAACTACATTTTAATGTAAAATCATTGGCTATTCTTATTCATCTGTGCTCCCATCTAATTACCGTTTTACTTTTTTTCCTACAAAAGCGACACGATAATTAGACTAAGGGCACAGATCTGGATGTAACCTGGTGGCTAATTCATCTGTGCACTCAAGTCTAATTACCGTGTTACTAGTTGAAAATGAAAGTGGAACGCTGTGGTGTGAAGATGAACAGAGAAATGAAAATGGCCGTCATAACCAATTATAATTTATCAGTGTAGTTAGCATCTAATTATCTAGACTATTTAATGAATGGCTATAATAAAGGTAAGCCTCTGTTTGTTTATATTTTAGATGTGAAATCTTATTTAATAAAATCAACAACCCTATTACAGACCGAGCTAACTGACGTAATTGTAAATATTATAAATTATAATCCCGTTTAAGATTTATTTTCTTTATTATTATTATTGTTAAGCGTAATTATATAGTTTTCTATTAATATAAGTGACTGTAACAGTTTATTTGACAAATAATGAAAGAAGGGTTCATATTTTTTAACATTTTAAGTTTTAAAGTAGTAGTTGCAGTCCTTGTTATGCAAAGATGTAATTTAGTTTTGTCATAATTTTCCTTATTTTTATCACCTACATTTTCTGCCTATTTTCGGCTAGACGATATTTGAATCGTTTGTTAGTTGCCTGCTATTTTGTGATTAAGTATTTTATTTAAATAAAAGACAAATATTTTTGGGATATTCGGGTGAAAACAATGAGCGCTAATAAATACATTTATTAGTTGCTTTGATTACTTGCAATTTGAAGAGTTGGTTAATTTAATACCAGAAAGTATGTAAGATATAATTCATTTTTATTTCAAAAGGTTTATTTAGCCCTCGGTTCTTCGATTTTACTAAATTAAGCCTTAAAACGTACTACAATTGTTATAAATATAATGGAGGAATTGAATTTTTGTCTATAAAATATGAACATTAATTTAAAATAAATGTTATGAATTTGCTATTTTAATAAGTTTTTATTGTAAAAAATGTGCTGTTTAAAGAGACATCTTGGAACATTTTCTAGTAATTATTATGCACAATTTCTACCTTGGCTGTTTGAAATAAAACAATCAGGCATTAAAAAATAAAATTAAAACAAGTACCTACTTAATGACTTGTATGTACTGCTTGTGAAATTGCGTACATGATATAGAGATATACAACACAATACATTAAAGCTGATAGTTATTTATAATTTCTTTCCGGTCATTTCTAATAGCGGAATATTCTGCACCTTAAAATAACACGTATAGAAAGAGAAATAGCAGGTGCATTCAAGTTAAGCATTGACTTATACCGGGTGTGGCCTGTAATACGAGCAAAAAATGTAAAAACATAGATCGTCCTCGTCAATGTGAATAACATTAGTTCAGCGACTTTTAAAAATAATGGAGTCTTTGAATTTTCCTTTTTTTCATACAAATTAAATACTGCTATCAATGTACGCCATCCTAGAACACAACTGACGTCGCCTGTCACGCTACAAACATCAAGCATTTTGCTTTGCATTGCTTCTTCGAAAAAACATAAAAGTGTAATAAAAATTACAAAACTAATTATTTTAAAAAGTCGCTGAACTAATGTTGTTCAGTTTGACGAGTATGATCTATGTTTTAATTATTTGCTCATATTACAGGCGACACCCGGTATAATGGGTTTTATACAATGAATACATTGAGATTTTTATTTGTCTGATAGAAAGAGAAAGAGCTATCTCTCTCTCATGAGAGAGATCTCCTACGAAATGTAATAAATCGAAAACGTTCTGACGCTGTATGCCAAGTTACATTAGATAGATTTATCGAGTGCCTATGAGAAACACTGTATATTGCTGAATTTTAATTCAAACAGTCAGTCATAGATTTGCTTTGATTTTTAGCGTTAGTGCCGTCCGCAAGAATCGAATATTTACGTGCCAAATAAATTAATGTTTAATTCGATTATAGAAAAAGAATTTTATTACGATGTAAAAGTTGAGTTTCAGAGATAAATTTATCTACTAAATATTTGGACTATTTAAGTAGATTATTTTGCGTCAAAAATGTAATCTTTTTTTTGTTTATAGTTACTTTTAAAATAAATTTGAAGTAATTTGCAAAAATGTTGTGCGTCTCATTTTGTGCTCCTCATTGGATGCCACAGGCTTAGCTTTGCCTTGTGTGCTCATAGGCAAACCCCCTTATTTAAGTATGTGTGTGTGGGTGAGTGTGTAGGTATGTATGTTGCTCCGTCATGCTAAAACGACTGGTATTAAGTAATGAAATTTGGCATTTTTGTTTATAATGCAGCGTCAATATAGACCACGATGTTATTTCTGGGAATTCCTACGGGAATTATTAAAATCCCGGCATTTAAATTTAACTACTGTATCTAAGGATTTATGCGTGTGAAGCCGCAGGTGAACACTAGTAAATCCTAAACGAAAATGAAAAATAAAAATGAAATAATATTTATTAACGATAATCTTCCTTGAAATTAAACAGTTTTTTCTTAAATTAATAATATAAAACGATAAGTTTAAGGACAACTTAAAATTTCTTATCTCTAACATGCATTATACAATAACTTTGGTACCCGTACTAGGCATGCCTGTATCGCGGGGACCAATTACATTATAGTTTCTCCAAATATGACTATGCCGGCTGATAGATATAAACTCGTGGGTGGGACTATTGTGGTACCCTAGTGGCACCTATTGTACGGATCTCGACAAAATACTAAAACAAGTGTTAGGAACGCCACCGTTCATTAAAAAGCGTCAAGCTCAATGTTTGAAAACTTTCAAACATACAAGTTCCCTTTCACAACCAATACATTTCGCTTACATAAGGTTCCACTCAAAACACGATAGATGGCGACACGTCCCGTTGATATCAGCGCCATCTGTGGAAGGGAGGATACAACTATCTTTTGAAAGCTACGGCTAATGTTACTAGTAACGCCATCTACAGGGTGGTGATTAAATGAGACAAATTATGTACGACGCTTTTTGTTAGTAAAATGTTTACGTTTCGGGCTATGGATGCAAAGTTAAGGAAAACGCTAAAAGATGGCGCAATTATGATGAAAGATTTGGTCATTATTATGATATGATGCATGATGGACACATTTAATATTCTGGGATTTAGATCACTTTCGATTAAAATAAATTAATATTTAACAAAAATTGTGAAGATAATATAGGCAATTAAGAATCCGCGTGGCGTCACGCTGTGCGGCAATTTTTGTATGACTATTCTTTGTTTGTATGACAAAATAAAACATTATTTTTATGTACATGTCCAACATTTTGTGATAATACCGGGTGTGGCCTGTAATACGAGCAACAAATTAAAACAAAGATCGTCCTCGTCAAACTGAACAACATTAGTTCAGCGACTTTTAAAAATAATGGAGTCTTTAAATTTTACTTTTTTCAAATAAATTAAATGCTGCTATCAATGTACGCCATCCTAGAACACAACTGACGTCACCTGTCACACTACACACAACAAGCATTTCGCTTCACATTGCTTCTTCGAATAAACTAAAAACTGTAACAAAAATTAAAAAACTAATTATTTTTAAAAGTCGCTGAACTAATATTCCTCACTTTGAGGAGTATGATCTATGTTTGAATTATTTGCTCATATTACAGGCGACACCCGGTATAAGTGACGAACTAAATAGAGTCCTATTAAATATTATAAAATCGAAAGTTTGTAGGTAAGTGTTTGTATGTTACCTTATCTAAACCGAACCGATTAAGATGAAATATGGTTTGAGTTCCCGCGGAATAGCGACAAACGAATTCTACGCCGACGGAGAAACTACCAATTTGAACAATATCTACTACTTTTCATATCAAAATCAGCGCTGCAGGCGTCTAACGCTTCAGCATAATGCTGAGTCAGCGACCGTTTCACTTTCGCGGGGACACGCAAAATTGTGTATATGTATTTACTATTTTCATGTGTTTTTCTTTATTATTATTTTTGGTTTATTTGTTTTGCTGCATATGTGTGTCTTCTGTGTTAGTGAAAGAAAGAAAGAAGACATTTGTCTTCTTTCTTTCTTATATGAAATCTTTACTTTTGTTAAAGAGTTAAATTGAAAATACAAACTGAAATATAGTTGCACAGAAAAACCAGAAAAATAAGACCAGCACTGGGAATCGAACCCAGGTCCTCGGCATTCCGTGCCGCGTGCTATAACGCTACACCACTGCTGGACAACGGTACAGACACGAATTTCCCCTATGCACCACATATTCTCAGCTTGTTTGTTTCTTATTTAGCCACTTAATTAGTGACGCTAGCGACATCTATACCGTAGCCCTCATCGAGAAACTTTCGGCATTCCATTGGAACTAACCGCTCACCCGGACAAGAGATATTGTTAGTAAGCAATCGAATTAAGATTGTTTTTTTTTTAATCTTTTTGTATTTTTTATTTCAATTCCAATTTTTTTACTTTTACGGGATGACTATTTTAATAGCGGTCAGAGGGTCACCGATGGTGCTGGCTCAAAATCTGGGGCGTTCTTAACGTCTCAGCATTATGCTGAGCCAGTGTTCGATTCACAACCGCAATGACACATACTATCTTATTTACCTATCTATACTATCCTACTTAATAATATTGTTGTGTCTTGTGTATTGTTCTCTATTGCTGTGTTGTGAAGACCGTAACGTTTAAAAAACCACAATACTAACGCCATCTAGCGATATTTCACCTGTCTTTTAGCCCACATTAAGAGAGCTCGATAAATACGAAATTTTCCGATGATAATACGATGGAAAACCATTATGCATTTCTGTATTTCTTTCGCATTTATAATTTTAGGTAATGGTATTAATAAACATGGATGAATCTTTTGAGTGACCTAGTTCTTTATTACGTCAAGTTACATACTCACCGAACATCAACCGCCGCGCAGCGAGGAAGAAGGCAAGCCAGTGCGGCAGAACGTTCCCAAAAAATTAAACAGATAAAAAGGCAGGATTACGTGCGTCACCGACATCTGAACTACCCTCATCTCGCCGCTATTGATTCACTGCGGATAATTGAGTACACGCGTGTCACCCCCCCACCCCACACGCGTCGCACCTCATTTGATTACAACGGAAAAAGCGGCGAAAAATCGAGTAGATGCGATGCAGTAATCGGCCCGTCGCCATGACAACCCATATTAACGCGGGGAGGCGCGCACATAAATAGATTCGCACATAATACCGATCCACACACTCCCCCGCGCCTCCTCATTTTTGTACAGTGTTAAAAAGCCTAAAACCGCCCCCCGGCCCAGTTTAAACAACCCCCGCGCCATGCAGATTAGCTAAAACTACGCATTTTTTACCCCACTCCAGAGGGATCTTTTTTCTCGTTTTTCCTCTTGCCTCCTGCTAACTACCGAAATGTGGGTTGGGGGGAGGCAGGAAAAGTTTGTGTTTTAAATATGTCCGAAGGCACGCATTACAGTCGTGTGCGAAATACGAATCATTAGAGGACCCTTTCCCGGGCTCTGGATTTGCTATTCCGATGTTTTATTTGATACTTATCATGAGTAATGTCGAAGTAAACAGTTAAATTCATTCGCAGCTTTGTTAAATACGTTAATGTGTGGACTGTGGGCCGTCTACCAATCTTAGATGGCCTTGAACTTTAAAGATAAATAAATACCTATTTATTCGTGACATTTAGGCGTTACAAAAAAAAGCAAACACAAACAAATTATCATGAAATTGTCCGAACTCAAAATTATATCGACCTTGCAGCCGACGCTGGTCTTCCGTTGGAACCATTACAATCGTTCAACATAAATCGTTATTTGGATTTCCACTGATTTAAAAAAAATTGGTATACATTAATATCACGGTGTAATAACATTGTGGTAAAATTTAAAAAGGGAAACCAATGGTTTGTACCAAGAAAAACTATTGATGAGTAACAAAATTAGCATCGTTGAAAGAAGATTGTCAAAAATAATAAATATAAAAATACTAGCTGGTATTTTTGAGCATTCAAAGATCTAATTTATTAAAAAGAGCTCCAAATCTCAGCGAGCAAATCGAATGTGCTTTGTGTTGGGATCCTATTTTAATGATTTAGTATGCATTAGGGCGTAGAGAATCTAAACTATCCAGAACAGGAGCTCCACGACGCGGAGCTTCGCCAATTATGTTATGTCTCATACATATTACTGTTTAGAAATATACATTGTCTTCAAATTCTTCCTATTTCGAAGGATTTTGAGTAAGACTGAACGGCTCAGTTTTTAATTTTTAACTATGACTCAAAGTGGAGTCACATCTTCGACGCACACTATATCAAAATCAAATTACGGAAAAATCTGTTAAAAACAATTAGAAAATTAATTAATTAGTGAATTAGACTCAAAAAACATTTACAGGGATTTTCAGTCAAACGAATCAAACCCCCTGCTGAAGTATTTTGGCAGAATTTGAAGACATTTTCTATAATCACTGGGTGATTTTAAATCAAAATGTGGTTACAATTTGGAGGTTCTTTAATATTGTTGGATGAAAATTTATAAGCTTGGTGATATTTTTTTACTATTAATTAATGATACATGTAATTTTTTCAAACGACAGCGCTGGTACAAAACATGCTAAAACAAAAAAGAGTATTCTGTATTTACACATACAATATGTTACGCTAAAACAAACTAATATTTACCAAGAGCTGACAAATACATTCAAAACTAGTGTCAAAGTTGATAAACGAGTGAAATCCAAATAGAGAATATTTAGAATGGCACCAAATAACCGTGCAAATTGGACATACCGGTGGCGCAGTGGAAATCACTTTCATTTTCGGTTTCAGCGGGAAGTTGACAGCATTGAAAATTGATAGGCCATTGACATCCTGTATTCTGTAAGCGAATTATTTCACGCCACCTTTTGTTAGCGTGGAGAACAGATGGCCGTTGGGGCCAAAGAGTTCTCGAATGGAGGCCGCGGATCAAGCGCAGCTTAGGCCTCCACCAACAAGATGGACGGATGACCTGGTTAAGGCCGCAGGTTCACGGTGGATGCAGCCTGCTTCCAACTGAAGCAACTGGAGGTTAATGGGGGAGACTTATGTTTAACAGTGGGCATTCTACGGCTGATATGATGGTGATGATGATTAAGATTGGTTTTTGGAGTCTTTTCGCTGATCTACTGTTAATGCACCACCTGCTGTGAACTAGTCCTTTTTCTTTGTGTAAAAAGTTTGCCTGGAAGAGATCGCTCTTAAGCGATGAGGCCGCCTATTGCTTACCTTGTAATTTTCTCTGTGTACCTGTTTTCTGTATTGCTTACTATTTCTGGTGTACAATAAAGAGTAATTGTATTGTATTGTATTGTACCTATTGTCTTTTTGTATTTTTTATATGAAACCCAAATTTTGTTATTTTTGTTACGGTCATCCCGTAAAAGCCATGTCGAAAATACAAACTGAAACAAAACTGAAACTGAAAAAATAGACCAGCGCTGGGAATCGAACCCAGGTCCTCGGCATTCCATGCCACTACACCACCACTGGAAAACTCCACTGCACTGATCCAGTACCTGGATTCGATTCCCAGCGCTGGTCTATTTTTCTGGTTTTTCTGTGCATCTATGTTTCAGTTTGTATTTTCGATATGGCGATGATGATGACTTTTTTTTACAAGGGTGGGGAGAGGCCACCAAGCTGGTCGCCTTATCTTAAAGCCTAGTTCTTTACTACATGCATTGTCACCATCTGGATGAATAGCGATCTACCACTATGTCTCTTTCGGCTCTTCCTGTCATGTATGTGGAATCAACTTCCATCAACTTCCATCAGCACTGTTTCCAGGCAATTTAAGACGACCAGATGGCCTAGTGGTTAGAGAACCTGACTACGAAGCTTGATGTCCCGGGTTCGATTCCCGTCTCGGGGCAGATATTTGTATGAAAAATACGAATGTTTGTTCTCGGGTTTTGGGTGTTTAATATGTATTTAGCTATATTATTATATTTATCCGTTGCTTAGTACCCATAACACAAGCTTTGCTAAGCTTACTTTGGGACTTGGTCAATTGGTGTGTATTGTCCCGTGATATAAAAATGTATTTATTTATCAACTCACAAAGGACCACATTCGATACATTTTCACAAAAGTTTGTTTACGCAAGTTTCAAACATGAAGAATCCTTTGCGAGAGACTGGAGTCTGAACTACTCGTAAGTGGGTACCTGTATTACAGATCACCAGGCTCTCACCCCAAGGACGCAAAAAATTAATAAATAAATAAGACAACACCGACTGACCTACTCTCAAACACATCAAAGGATTTATACTTCCTTTAAAGACCGATAATAGGCCAGTGACATCTTCTTGAGTTGTAGCTATTTAAGGACGGTGGCGATCATTTCCCATTAGATACCTACCCGCTTCCTCGTTCATAAAAATAAACAAGTCAATCATGCATATGGCACGTTGCAAACCCGCATCTAATCTACAGCAGGGCTACTACGAAACTCGATGTTCGTGTCGTGCGTTCCCCTGACACTTATACTATTTTATACGAGAGCTAGAGGGACAGTACGTTACGAACTTCGAGTTTCGAGTTTCGTGGTAGCCTTGCTGGTTCACATCTTCAGTCTACCTAGTAGAAGTCCTGTCAACGTAGCATACCTTCCAGTTTGATTAAATGATATTGTAACGGATAACTCACCCGTAGCCCTTCTTCCTAGGCGCAACGCGACTCGGCGGCTGCCGCAACACGCGCACTGCGCGCCACTGCTCTGCTCGTGCCCCGACGAAACTAACACCGGCGCACAACTACCCGCATTTTCATCGTCATTTTTATTACGACTGTCAAATGTAGGGTAGCACACAACACTATAGTCTGGCTAATGAAAGATGAACCTGCAAAACCGCGGCAAATTCAAAACAATTGGTATCACTATAGAATAAGTAATACTACAAGTACAGAAGCTTCTCTGCCGTACAAAAGTAACTATTAGGCATAAAAATCTTACCTACTTTATGCTTCTCTGTCTATCGCATGCCAATTGGAAAATAAGTAATTATTTAAAACGATATGTTGAACATAAAAAAGTTAATACGAATATTTTTGAGCAAAAGTGAATCTTAAGAACCACAATTGTATTAACCAGTTCCGAAAGGTATATTACTATCAAAATATTTTGCCTTGTCTACTAACCTACAAATTCGGTCACCGCATCTAAACACTCTTTTTTCTGTTTGAACAAGGCTTCCCTCTCTGCTTGTTTTTGTTTGAATTTGCTTATCGTGGTTAAAATAATCAGCAAACAAAAAACTATTTTAACACACGAAGGTACTAAACTCAACAAGTCAACAGAATAGATAATAGTACAAGCTCAAGTGTCTGTTTTCTTAATTCAATTCAATTCAATTCTTGAAAGTAAGTATAGCTCCATCGATACTATCGATGATTCTGCCAATGTCGAGGTTGGAAAAGACACTATCGGTTAGCCGTTGTACGGTAGCTTCAGCGTGCGGTACTGTTTTCTTATACTCTTTGGTCTGTTTGCCCATGACATTTGAATAATGTTGCCACTCAAATAAAAGCTGGGTTCAGCTTTCATTAGCCATACTTTAACAACATCACTCTGTAAAGGCACGTTCACACCAACCTATGACATCTCACGGTTTCACGTTCAAAATTCCAGTTGGATTAATACTCGCAGTAGCTTCTTTTTGTACTATCAAAGGAACTACACTGCGAATAATCCTTCCAATTCGTGGTCGTATCACACGAGAAATTCTCTCACCCAACGGTTATTCTGCGTTTTTTTAGCGTCTACGCATACCAACGAGTATGTAAAAAGGTTTTAGGCTGAATTCTTATCTGTGAAATTACATAAAGCCTCTAAAAACAATGTGATTCCCCTACGGGAAGGGCCGTTATTATTTCCCGATTTATTAGTTAGCGGTCCGGCTCCCTTTATTCCTACAGGATCTCTATGCGCGTTTTATTTTGAAAACGATTTTAGATAAGGGTTAGGATGGATGGTGCAAGCGATGAGAGTTTAGCGGAGAATAGGATTGCCTGGTTTAAAAACCGCTATTACTATTACTAATTAAGTAGATACCTAATTTTTAGCTGGGCTTTTGCTTATGTAGACCAATTATCTGGCAATAGAACTGGAATTCCGGGATTTTGCTAAATTACCGTTGAAATTGTAGTTTTCATTGACATTCCGTGCCAAATTTCAAGTCATTACTTAGCGGTTAGCATTTTGGGATTTTAAATGGATTACATTGGAATATCGGGACAAAATGACCTAGGTATATGTTATTCTAGATATCCAGCTTTCTGCATATACATACAAACGTTGCAATGAGGGCTATCGCGTATGAATTCGCCACTAGAGGCGCTAGTGTAGCGTGAGGTCTCCGAAATGTCTAATCTCATAGTTTTTGGGTGAGCTACGCGGGTTTATTTATAATTAGAATAATTTTGTGAATATTTTGCAATATCTGAAATTAATTATGGCAAATATGCGTTCCGGGGCAATGAATGTCTGTGTTTTGAGACAGTTTTGTCTTTCGGAAACCTTTGTCCTCCCTTTTTTCCGAACAAAACGGGGACTATGCAACACTGTGGCATGCCCGACATTTATATGGTACGGTTTTAAGGTGTATTAAATATGATTTTAATCTAAACTTTGTTTTCACGCCCGTAATAACAGACTTTCAAAACCATACTTAAAAACCTCACGCAACAGTGCGCCATCTAGTGAGACAAAAAACGATAGCCCTCATTAAGTAAATGTTTGTAATTAGAGTATTTTGAAGTTACTGCGACCCCGTAAAAGGATCGCGAACCTACAGGGGCATTGAGCAATGACATTGAGCGGATGTGTGCGATAGCGGGTGTGTCATACTTTATACTAGCCGTCACCCGCGACTTCGTCTGCGTTAATTTCGGTTTTAACTTTCCCGCGGGAACTTTACAATTTTCCGGGATAAAAGCTATCTTATATTCCCCGAGACTCAAACTATTTCATCTAAATCGGTTCAGCGGTTTAGACGTGATGAAGTAACAAACAAACAAACAGACTTACAAACTTTCATATTTAGTATATTAGTGGGAAGTGGTATTTTGTCTGTTTATTTAAGTCTCATATGTATGATTAAATTTAATGTAGGTACACAATTGTCTTTTTTATTTATTTTTTGAGTATCTAATACTCTTTTTCTTTTTACTGTACATAATTTTGACTGTTTGCCTATCTTTATAAATAGTCTTCTCTTAACGTTAGCTGGAAGCGATACCTTATATTAGGAGCTTATTAGCCTTTCTACTTCTGTCCGTGTATCGGTTTTCTTTGTGTTCGTGCAATAAAGAATTTACTTTAATTTTACTTTAATTTATTTGAATGTACTTATATATAACTTAACTTAATAAGGGCCACGGAGTTTTGAAATTAAAAATTTGCAAAATGAAACATTTGGGAAAAAAATTGCGACGACATAATACAAAATCCTTTCCATTCAATTCAAACATATTTAGATAAAAACGCAAACGTATTTTTAATTTCATTTTACCTGTGAAAATCAAGTGGTCCTTATTCTTTTTCGACTAGTAGGTATTACTAATTGCTGTCCTGCCTTATACTCAAGTGTGTAGATTATACGAGTATTTGAGGGTTGTGGGGTCAAACCAAATAACTTGATCCAATAATTTCAAAAAATTTCGAAGTAACATTTTTATAATAGGTGCTATCAGCCAACTATGTGGTCTACCACCCTAAATTTGATAATCGTTTGCATGTCACAAAACAATAATGCCATTAGACGTTGTCTGTCAACTTGAAAGTTCGACTTTAACGACATATTCATTTGATAGGAACGTGTTTAAAAATTGATAGACCACTTATTTGGCTGATGGTACTTAGTTTTTTTATTCATCACACACACACACACAAACATCACGCCTGTATCCCCAAATGAGGTAGGCAGAGCACACGAAATGTTACCGCTTCGGAGCCACTTTTAGCAGTTTTAGGTTTTAAGTTTGACAAAAACGGTACAATAGTGACAGGTTGCTAGCCTGTCGCCTACGGTATACCTTAACCTATATCCTCAGTCGCCTCTTACGACTTCCACGGAAGAAAGGAGAGGTGTTATTCTAACCCGACACCACACAGGTTTTTATTCATCAGTCACTTATTTTGACTTATCGGGTTTTACCACCGCAACCCCCGAATGTAGACTTCTTGGCACCTATGACTTGCACCCTGCAGCTAAAGCTGGAGGAACGTGTGGGACGATCGATGTAGCCCCGAGGTATCGTTGCAAACACCAATGATGTTTTTTATGCCGGATTCTTTGTATACGAGCCTCAACTGAGTTATAATTTGCAAAGGATGCTGCTTTAAGTACTTAGTGAAATATTTACAATAGTTTTTTGGATGGGATCCGTAACGGTTCTGTTTATTGGCGTAAGAAACAAATTGGACATAAATAGTTTAGGTTTTTTTAATAGCCTGTTAAAGTGTCCCACTGCTGGGCAAAGAACTCCCCTTCTTTCCGCCACTCAAGCATGCTCCTGCCACTCTATTTGATGCGTTCAAGTCATACCGCCATCTTCTCTTCGGCCTGCCTCTGTTACGATGGCCATCCCACGGAACCCAATGGGTAGTCACCCGCGACCTTATGATAGTTAAGCTTATGCAAAATATGCGTGTTCATGCAGTGGGTAGTAATTTGGGTCCATCGCTGTGAGTGCATGCGGCAGACATGACCAGCCCAGTCAAATAGTTTAGGTTGAGGTCATTTTTTGCTTCTTCTTCTCTCCTTCTTTATTTTTCTATTTTCTTCTGTTTTTTGCTTTTGTGAAGTATTGCGGTCCAGCTATGCATAGCCGCTCCTGCTTTGAATATTTTGCAGTTGTACGGTCAAGGGATTTAATTCATGACCCACTATGGAACCTTTTCAAAGGAAAAGTCATTACGACTTCCCTTGTTAATTAATGCGATGTCCCTATGACGTTTACTGTGAAAGGGTTCCACGGTGGCTCATGAAGTAAAGTCCTTGACCGTAGAGTTAATTTTCTCGCCTTCCTTTCTGTGTTCCCTTCTTTCGCAAACAGAAATTGCATAGAATTTAGTTTCACAGAAAATGTTTCTAAATAAGGCGAAGTGCTTCTGAATCAGTTGATTCAAAGAGAGTTTTTAGTACCATTAACCAGTAACATCAAAACACAGTTTTAATAAAAACCATTTAATTTCAATCCGGAACCAGATTAATGTTCGATTAACTGTTAAATTTGATTTTTAGTAGCTTTGAAATATATAATTTAATAGTAGTCAATTGTGTTGGCTAACCAGTGGCGTTCAAGTGCAGTATTACCGTATAAAATCTATGGAGGACTCGAGTTTTAAAAGCTCATAAAATGTAGGTATGGTATGGTAATCTAATGGTATCACATATACAGTCATCGATAAATAAATAAAAACGAAGTCCGGTAGTCTGGAACCTTGTATAACAATCATCATCATCATCATCATCATCTCAGCCGTAGGACGTCCACTGTTGGACATAGGCCTCCCCCGTAGACCTCCAGTTGCTTCGTTTGGCAGCGGCCTGCATCCACCGTGAACCCGCGGCTTTAACCAGGTCATCCGTCCATCTTGTTGGTGGACGTCCTAAGCTGCGCTTGCCGATCCGCGGTCTCCACTCGACATATAACAATATTAAATAACTAATACTGAATTACAACCATAACTTAGGCAGTCTTGCAGGAAAAAAAACTAGATTTAGTAGTTAATCCAGGCTTAAGCTTGACAGTTCCATACAATTTGACACTACTAAACTGAGCTTAACGCTAACTCGAGATTTATGTGTTTACTGCAGTGGGCCTTAATATTGAATATCTACACGAGTAAATGTTTACAAGCTTTTATTTAACTATTGCCTGTTTGTAGTTGTGGCGTCAAATTTTGAAAATTAATTTGACCTACTTCTAGTGGTAGGATTGATTTGAAATTTGGTATACAGTATTCAAAGACAATGCAAGTAAGTATAGTCAACAAAACGTAACTACAACCAGCAAAAAAAGCGTGTATTAAAATGACATTTTTAACGGTAATTTCCTATAAAATCTACTACCTATGACCTCTCAAGCAGATGATTGTGGATGTGCATGTAGTGAGAAATTACATTTGAAACTGACCATGTGAAAGAAAACGTCGAAACCTGCACATACCTGCGAAAAAAAACTATGATGTGTGTGAAGTTCCCAGCCTGTAGAAGGCTCGAGTGGGCTATGATTCAAGCCAGTATTTTGAGAGGCGACCTGTGCCCAGCAGTGTGACTTAAATATACAGGCCGGTGACGAGGGGCACGTATCTGAATATCGAATTGAAAATATCGATAGTTAAAACGGTCGAAACTAATCTACCCTAACCACTTGTGATATTTTGACCGTCGAATTTTTACAAGCTTTTATATAGTGTCACCTGTCCCGTTGTCTGTCTGTCTATCTGTAATCAAATCTTGCAAGTTAAATTTGACCAACTTCCAGTAGTCAGATTGACTTGAAATTTGGAGTAGGTACTTATGTAAATCACGTGACAATACAATAATCTGCTAGTCACATCTTGGTAATCCGGCCAGGATCGTCTCCGTAGGAAGGAACTCTTCAACGGTTAATAGCATCGACTCGAGGTATGCAAATGTAGTTTAAGTGAGCAAAAAAAGCTTGTATTGAAATGAAGTTTTTTAACAAAACTTATTAACTTTAGATATATTAATTTTCGATGTTCAGATATGTCCCCGTGACGAGGTCAAAGCTTGCTGTGTTCGTATCTGATAAATACTGCACCGCATTCATTCTTAAAAATAAACATGGCGACTAGATAATTAACCCTTAAACATGCAAATGGTATACTTCAGAGAGATGACCGGCGGTTTTCTAACTTTTCACTTAAGGGGTTTTTTCGATGGGAGACCCCCCCTCCCCGGGGAGGGTCTGCTCAACAAATACACGAAACTGGGCAGAGGTCACTAATTCGATTCAGATCTGAATTCTATACGTGTGTACTCGTGTGTGTGTGATAGCGGAGGCGTTTTCAGGCTTATAATTTAATACGTTTTGTTTGTATTGTCGTATTTGTGGATATAAAAACGGCATGGTGGCGTAGAGCGTAGTGGGTTCGAGCCCGGATGCACACTGCAGGTAATGTTCGAAATTCATGTGCGAAATTACAAAATATCAATAGGTATAAACACTGATGTATTAAACTGTAGATCCACAGTCGCGCGTCCGAATATGTCCGAGCCAAATGAGCGCCACTTTGGTAAATGTGGCCTTCTTTTTTATCAGTACGTTGTTGTCAGTGCAAGCGTAACGATGCCCACGTGCGTCTTTAAAAAGTGCAAAAATCACTCGCGAAAACGGAACAAATCTGATGGAATATCATACTTTCAGCGAGTATTTGTTGTTTTTTCTATTACATTCTAATAATCAGAGAGAAATATTGATTTAAATTAATTTTAAAGCCATTTCTAAATTGCTAATTAAAAGATAAACGTTGCCAGAATTCCACAACATTGACAAATGCCTTGTCTTTGTCACACGCACAGGAAAGCATATCAGTAAAACGAAACAGATAAACAACAGAACATGGAACAAAAGTGTAGTGGAGTTGCAGTCACTCTATTTTATTTACCGAGTCGCTTAGCAACGGGTAGCTATGTCGTTTGAATATTTACCTTGAAGTTTGCGATTTTAATTATGTTTTATAAAAGCTTCGATAATATAATGTACTGACTGTCTGACTGTGTGGTTAATTCGTTGTTGTGCAAAATTAATAAAGCAATTTATGAACCACAAACCTCAATAAAGCCAACTTTGATAAAGCGCTCGCCAAATCTACACCGTATTAATCACTATGTTTACCTATTGTTTTTTACACTAAAAAAATCTTACTAAGTATTTTACACTGTTTACAAGGTTTATAATACAGTTTACAATTTATTCACACTAGTCGAGCTAATTACACAACATACGAAGTCCGCCGAATTTCCCGCGAATGAACTGTGCTGACAGACAGCCTGCAATTTTTTTTGAGCTGCGCGCGGTGTGCGCTGGCAATGGGTTTAGAAGCAAACAGTCAGAACCAAGGAGGATGAGAATTCAAATTGTTTTTTTTTCGAAATACTTGCACAAGTGCTTACATTTCGGCGATATTTTTAGAAGCTTTTCTGTAGCTTGCCCTGTTTGCTTATTTATTTATTTATTGTTTGTTTGTTTGGGTCAAATCTTGGAAGCTAAATTTGACCCACTTCCAGTGGTCCGATCGACTTGAAATTTAGCATACTTATGTAAATTTGGTGACAATATAATAATCTGGTAGTGACAACTTGGTGGTTCTGTCAGAATCGTCTCTGCAGGAGGGAACTCCTCGATAGTTAATAGTACCGACTTGAAATTTGGTACAGATATGTAGTTTAGACGACAATTCAAGTACAGTCAACAAAAAGTACATTCGGCAAAAAAGCTTGTATTAAAATTAAATTTTTAACAAAAACTTATTACAAGCATTATATTTATTAAAAAAAAAAATGTCTTTATTGCGGTTATGGTTATTTGCAGTGTAATGTAACTATGTTTGCTCGGGTGGAATCTTTCAACACAAATTTGAAGTGGATATCTTCAACCGATTGAGCTGAAATTTTACACGCATGTATACTTAAATCCGATGACAATGCAATATTATTATAACATGGAGTTGATCTGATGATAAAGCTAGCGGGTGACCATAGGAACTCTGTGATAAACGACACGACCACATCGAGTTTGGACTCGTTTGTCGTCTTGACGAGTACTTCGGTAACCAGGGGCATAAAGTAGGTCTCTAGGTGCAGCGTTTTGGGCTGTGCGTTGATATATCAACAGTCAGTTAGTCAGTTTATTATTTTAATTTTATATATATAGCCAGTGCCGGATTAGCCCATAAGCAAATTAAGCGATTGCTTAGGGCATCACGACTTGGGGGCACCATAAACAGCACCAATTTTTTTTTTGTTAGCACATAAAAGGTAAGGCTGTTTGAAAATCCGCTTGCTCGTGCCTCCCCATAATCTCTATCGTCTTTCATAAATATAACATTTCGTCGCAATAAATACTTATTTAAAATATAGATAAGGGCGGGGGGGGGTTGGCATAGGCGTGCATTGCTTAAGGCATCAAATAGGCTTAATCCGGCTGTATATAGATTATCTCGAAAACGGTAAACATTTGGACTAAAGAAAATTAGCTTAAAAGTTACCTTTTTTTTAATTTAATTGACAAAAACTCTTTATTACGAAAGTCCTCTCCGAAAGTCCGAATGCATTCTTTGTTCTGCAACCTAAATTCGTCCGTCTTAAGAAACGTCAAACTCATCCAAGCAATCTTGCAACGTCGCCTTCAATGTAGCAAGTGAAATTAATCCCTCTGCCTTTTCTGATAAGGCTTACATTCATATTCGAGCATGCGTATGTGAAATTGTGGAGTTAGCTGTCAAGTGTCAAGCGTTGTGGAGTTGGAGCGAAATTTAACTGTAATAGAGTAAAGACTAGGTTCAAATTTCGTCACGTATTCTTTTTATTTGTTTGTGTGGTGGGATCAGTGTTTCTACGCACACGTAAATATTTTTATTAATTGTGGAATATGGCCGCTAGCGAAATTCAACTGTAACTTAGTAAAGACTAGGTTCAAATTTCGTCACGTATTCTTTTCATTAATTTGTGTGGGTGATGATTTTATTTGTTACACAAACAAATAAATAGTTCGGACATTCTTTGATGGGGATTTTGTTTGGCAATGTGTATCTACAGTTTAATACATCAGTGGGTATAAATATCGCGGGACATTTGATATCAATTGAGCTAGTCCCAAAGTAAGACAAATGGTAAATAGGATACATAGTTAAATAAATATTAAACATTCGAGACGAGGGTACAATTCGAATTTTCAACCGACTTCAAAAAAGGAGGAGATTCTCAATTCGTATGTTTGTTTTTTTAATGTTTGTTACGCGTTAACTCCAACAAATTGTGGGCCGAATTTCAAAGTTTTTTTTTTGTTCTTAAGGGCATAGTACTTACGAGGTGGTCCCATTGTAACCAACTCAGGATCTGATGATGGGATCTTAGAGAAATCGAGGGAAATCTCAAGTTTTAAATGCACAACTAAAGCGATTTTGGCATTTTTAACACCAAGACAATTATTTACATTCAGAAAGTATCATTTGGTGAACTGGACCTGATGAAGAAGGCCGTTGGTACCGGTACCTACTCTTATAAAATAATATAACTATGTTGTGTTTGTTAATATGTAGTATGTGTGAGGTAGACGACTACATAGTTCCACTCCTGCTGTCTCATGCTGAGGCACCGATTTCAAACTAGTTGAAAATTATTTTCAAGGTTTTTGTAGTCGGTTCCATTTTTTGTAAAGTAATGTTTTTTCATAAATAATAAAATTACCCCGATTGAGAATCGAACCCGGAACCTCAAGCTAGTCTACGGCCGTATTGTCTAACGTGCTGACGTTCGCGATCGCATTCGCCATCCCTTTCTACCTGCGTCTTATAATGTGTAACAGAAAGAAGTGGTGAAAACGATTGTTATTCCAAGTGTGTTGGACAATAAGGCCTCTGGTTCTCTATCCACTTCTCCGGTCGTCAATAGTAACGCTGCTAAACGATACTAACGCCATCTAGCGATTTCGACCCAACCAGAGTTTCATTATTATCCCGTTTCTTCCTTCCTACCGTCCATTATAATTCATCCAGTTCACACAACCTCAAAATTTCATGCTAGCAACACTTACAAGTGTAACAAAACGAGTACTTCGAATAGCCCCGAAGGCCAGGCAGCCCTTGGCCGGGGTCATTGTCCTAGGCACCCGAAATTCGAAAGCGCTAAAAACATTTTTCAAAATGGCCGCTGAGACCTGTTGCCCATGTAACATTACTCTATGCCAGGGATCCAGAACCTTTGTATTTGGGGTCGCGATTTCCTTAAAATAAAATTGATATTTATTTAGTTTCTACGTTTTTGTCATGTAGGTATATTAGTGAGAATGTTATGCTTTACATGTATCGGGTCATTTATTTGTTTACAGTGTTTTGCAGTAAAAATACCTAAGTACATGATATGTTGTATTGATTGTTTACCTTATCTCTATTGAAAAAAAAAACCACAACCACCAGTACTAATGGTGAGTAGGTACCTAGTGAAAAAACACTAGGTACCTATCTTGACATTGTCTTCATTTCTTAATTTTGAGTTACCTGAATGCAATTCTGAAAGGGTAATTTTTTATTTATTTAATGTACACACAGATTTAATTAGAGATTGTCATTTTCACGTCACTCACATGCTTAGTAATCCTCTCTCAAAAACAATAACAAATGGAAGGTCGCTTAACAACATGTAGGTACAACCTTATGTTTATAAAAACAAAACAGTTTACCTGCTAAACAAATTTCAAATGAAAACAAGCAAAAGCATCCAAAAGTACCTAACCTAACCAAATACTGTTTGTGTTTTGAAACTTTGTTGTCTTCGAATTATTAAATATCTAGCCTTTACTGGCTACTTCGTACGCATAAACCATTAGGAACTAGCAGCTGATTTGCAATATCGACACTTTACAAAATATCTCCAGGGACATTCATATTTTACATCTTGTAAAGCGTTGCATAAATAACACTCGCGCCTATTTTTATTTTTCTAATCCTAGTAGTCCAAGTATCTAAATTTTATCCCAATTATTTGGGCATTTGGAGAAACTGTATGCTTTATTCAAGACGTCCATCTCTCTTCTTGTTTGCATTTCTTTTGCGTATCATTTGACTGCGTTGACTCAGTATTTTGATTTTACACAGCTCCAAGGGGTAACAGACCTGTGTATTTGATATTTATTACAACTGAATACTTCCTCGCGTTTCTTGAGAAAAAGGATATTGAGAGATGGACAAACGGACAACAAAGTGTTTCTATGAGGGTTCTGTTTTGAAAGATCGTGTTCTATAAATATCATAATATTTCAGCTATTTTGAAAAACTCGCGAAGTCTCCGCTCACAGAGTGTCTCGTAAGAAAAAAGCTATTTTATAAATTAACTAAAACAAAGTAACCACTTTTAAAAGAGCCAAAAATTGACAATCCCTGCGCCAAGGGTCTCGAGCCAGTTGAATTTCGCCTACGCACACACGCGCATGCACACTCGCCTGCATCTTGCACTAATATGCACCTGTACAAGGAACGAATTCGGGACTAGTTTTGGGTAGCGCTAACCGGATTGCACCAGTTTTGGGGCAAGCTTGTTGCTAGATTTTCGGAAGGTTATTTACAAAATTTTATTACTTCAGAACCTAACCTTACCGAGTCGGTTTTGCCCCGACCCTGTTCACTTGACATCATTTTATGAATTAAATTCGGGCTTTGTTCCGCTTAGGTACCTTGATTTTCGTCTCGTGATCATGGCGCATCCAACTGTACCGAAATATCGAGCTTCTCTAAAATCAAGGTACGCGGACCAAACCCGACGAGCCCGATTTAATTCATAAATTTAGTAATGAACGCGATAGTTAAAATTGTATGTAAGTAGTTAAAAATCTTATGCATATATTTCAATTAAACAGATTCTATTAATATGCCAAATCCGTTATGTGAATTCATAGTAGGACAATTAATGTTGTGCAAAATACAGACCCATGTAGCCTAGCAGTGACTCGAGTTTTCTAAAGTTTAACATGACGTCAATGATGTGAATTATGACAAAGCTTGTGTTTACTAACTCTAAGAATTTGTAACCTTAGATTTAGGTACTAGAAATACTAAATCTATCACTCTTTGGGTTGTCTGACGATGACGACGATTTTCGGGAATTCCCATGGGAATTTATAATAAAATCCCAAAATTTTAGACTGGCAGATCGAAATGGTCTACGTACGCGATTGAAGGCGAGTAAACAGTGGTGAGTGGTAGGCGGGTAATAGGTATGTATTTTGTTTCTTTTCTTTTGTACAATAAAGAGTTTACGTACATATATACGTTTAGACACTGATGTATTAAACTGCGTTTAGACGACCAGATGGCCTAGTGGTTAGAGAACCTGACTAGGAAGCTTGAGGTCCCGGGCTCGATTCCCGTGTCGGGGCAGATATTTGTATGGAAAATACGAATGTTTGTTTTCGGGTCTTGGGTGTTTAATATGTATTTAAGTATTTATATATACCTATATAATTATATTTATCCGTTGCTTAGTACCCATAACACAAGCTTTGCTCAGCTTACTTTGGGATTAGGTCAATTGGTGTGAATTGTCCCGTGATATTTATTTATTTATTTATTATACATACATACATAAACTGATAAAAATAAACTATGTAACAAATTATAACTGTATCAGTACATTTCAAATAGACACGTAACGGCCTTTGCACATATATACTCAGAAGCACAAAATTTGGCCCGCTCTACAAACAAAATTACCTATTTCTCCATACATTTGGGGGCCAGATTTTTTGCCGCTCAGTATATTATGGCATTTTTAGGGTTCCGGAGCCAAAATAGCAAAAATGGAACCCTTATAGTTTCGTCAAGTCCGTCTGTCTGTCTGCCTGTATGTCCGTCCGTATGTCACAGGCACGTGTCCGTATGTACTCGAAAACTACAAGATGTATATCAATGAAATTTGGAGTACAGATGTCTTGTAGAAGCCGCTATTAAGTTTGTAGTTAAATTACAAAAATAAATATTTATAGGGGGGGGGGGGCACTCCATACACGTAACAGAAATTGAAAAAAAAAATTTTTACTCGCATTTACGTGTGGCACGTAGTTCGACAGCTCTTTTGAAAAGATATTAAGGTTTCTCAAAAAAACTTTTGATTAAGTGAAGATTTTCGGAAATAATCGCTCCCAAAGTAGCAGAAGTTGTGTCTCCCCCCCCTCTATCTTGTAAACCGTTAGTCCAAAAAATATGCAAAAAATATTGAAAGGTAACGCTTAATAAATACTTTCAACGAAAATTGGTTTTAACATGATCGGGTATACCATTTTTGAGTTATGGCCGAAAAACTGCGCTTTTCAACAAAAGGACTTGTAATGGCTACGGAACCCTATTTTGGGCGTGTCCGACACGCTCTTGTTTAATTGTGCCGTCGATGCGCGTTTGAATTAATACAAACGCGATACGCACGCGAATTGTATGGCTGCTGTATGGAAAAAAACACGCTGCCCTCCCGCGTTTCTAAAACGCGTTGTGCAAAGACTCTTGAAGCCAAATTTAGGCCTGGAAGAAAAATTATACATTTCTTTGCACTCGATTGGACACAAACTTGATTGCTTTATGGTTGCAGAACATTTTCAAAAATGCTATAAAGTTCTAGGAAGTTTCTGGAAAAATTCAGGAAAATTTAAAATAATTTTTACCCGAGAAAATTTTCATAAGTCTTTTTTGATGAATATTATTGATGAGGATATATCAGATATAAACAAGGCAGGCTGTTGAAGTAACTAATAGAGCTTTTTTTAGGGTTCCGGAGACAAAATGACAAAAACGGAACCCTTATAGTTTCAGACATGGGTCTGTCTGTCTGTCTGTCTGTCCGTCCGTCCGCGGCTTTGTTTAGGGACTATCAATGCTTGAAAGCTGTAATTTTGCACGGATATATGTATATGTAAAGTATGCCGACAAAATGGTACAATAAAAAATTAAAAAAATAATTTTTGTAGGGTAGGTACCTCCCATAGACGTAGTGTGGGACATTTTTTTTCTCATCCAACTCTATAGTGTGGGGTATCGATGGATATAGGTCTTTTAAAACCATTAGGGGTTTGCTAAGACGATTCAGTGATTTGTTTGCGAAATATTCAACTATAAAGTGCAAATTTTAATTAAAATCGAGAGGTAGGTGGAAAAATTTGAAAAAAATCAGAATGGTGGTAGTAAGTATATCAAACTTACAAGAAAAACTATAACGGTTAAGTTTGCTTGAGAATTATTAGTAGTTTAAGAGCAGCATAATGTATAAAATATACCTAAACTTGGAAGTTTCCTTATAAAATACGAAATCCTTAGAAAAAAATACTTAATTTTTTCGGAATCCTATTTTGGGCGTGTCCGACACGCTCTTGACTGTTTTTTTAGTGAGCTCTTGATAATGATTTCGTGGTTTGCAAAACTTCATTTCTGGGAAGTATCCACATAAAATTTCGTAACTTTGAAAACTTTTTGGTGTATTGCTAGTAGTACGACGATCGTGAGTAGGTATAATAAAGCATTTCTGAGCGGCCGTTTAAAATTAGATATTTTAGGGGCACGAAGCCATGTTGCATTGGACGTGGTCAGCCAAGCATGAGTTAGATTAGGTTAGGGTTATCAGATAAAATTTAAAAAGTCCAAAGTGTGGTGCACTGCAGCTTCATGCTGAGTATGGCTCTACCTGTGCTTTTTGGCACTACTGAAATCAAAATGTAGTTTTTTTGTTTTACTTGTTACTGGCTTATTTATCACGTAATTAAGTGTAAATTTTTGGCCAAATAATTTTTTTTCTCAAATTTTCCTCCTTTTCGATTTCTTTTTAAAATGCTCCACACCACTGTTAGTCACTACGTGTATAAAAAAAAAACAGTTTTGTACCTTTTTAATAAAAAAGTAGTAACTACACTATAGGTACTTACACTATATTTTAGTTTTTTTTTAAGAATCCTTATATTTGATGGGACCCAGATGTAATCCTGAAAAGAGTTTAAAAATCCTGAGATTCCAGTATAAATTGTAAGATATGGTACCTAACCCTGGATGCAGTTCGTGTTGTTTTTATTCGTGATGCCGATTATGGACGAAGGCGTTTTTAGTCGCTTGTAATATATATATTTGTCAATATTAATATTGGACGATCAACTTTATACCGGGGCCTATAACAGGAGCAAATAGCTAAAACATTGATTGTACATGTCAAAATGAACGACGTTAGTTCGGCGATTTTTAAAAACATACATGGTAAGTATGTCAACAAAGCCGACTATGCACTACAACCTTTTGACTGCCATTACCAAGAATTTAAAGCTGGTTGCGATTCTGAATGGGTCCCGACTCCCACTGTTGAACTTTTAGTTACATAACATATTCTAGACTTATTTTTCTTTTTAGTTTTTTTTTGGCAGTTTGGTTTTTAATTTTTTAAAGTTTTGTGCCTTGCTTGTCCGTGATCATCCATGTACACTAGTGCGTTTGTGCGTCTCATATACTTAGATATGTTTTCATGCAGAATCCACCCTCCTCTCTTCTGATGATTAAGAAGAAAAAGAAGATTGATTTATTTGCCAACATGAACAATACAGGATAGGCACACAAAATACAAATAAACAATAAACTAATTTAGAATCTCAGCCCAATGTGTTTGCCAGTCCCTTACACTGATAAAAGGAATAGGCTCAGCTTATGCTGCGCTTGCTCAGAAGCTACCAGCGCTGGTTTTCAGCCTGCGTCGACTCAGGCTAGCTAGAATGGCTAACATGTATAGCAGGTAGATTGGCACGCAGAGTAAAAAAATAATAATATTACAAGTGGGAAGGAAACCAGATTGGGATTAGTATCTATGGTGGACAAAAAATATTTCTAACCCTTTGTAAGTTCATTGTCAGTGATTTCCGCAAAGACAAATACTTATTTTTTTTAGAATTTCTATACCACAGATTATGCACAGCAATAGTAAACCGTGATGTCACTATTGGCCAACTCAATTTACCTACTAAGTACATACTTTATTTATTTTTAAATTCAAATTCAAATTCAAAATGTTTATTGCAAGTTCATAAGTTATTACATAGATGTTAAATCAGTATATGCTTAGTTAACAGTACATCATGTCCTGTCTAGGAGAGACGTGCAATAGTCTATTTAATACCTTAATAAATTAACAATAATTCATTCAATTATATTCCCGAATTATAAATACCCAAATAATATCAAATAATAACATAATATAACATAAGAAATAATAATCACCAATCAATATTTAATCTAATAAATTAATAACAATTCAATCAACAATAACAATTCTGGTTTAACCTGCTAAAAATAAAAACAAAAAATATTTTAGTAAACATTGTGTACAACCGTTTAAATGTACAGTAGTGTGGCCTGTGAATAGTAAACAATAGCTGCGCCTGCGCCGTGCGCGGTGAGCGGCGCGAAACCGCTTTGCACTCGCCGTTACCGTGGCAACGATGCTTGAAGCCAATTCGCAGTCCATTGCATGCCCGATATTATCATCGCACAGCTTTTAATAGATAATACGCGCAATGTATTAGGAACGCGGTGGATGGTTGCATAGTTGCAGGTCCGTTACAGCAATAAAACTAAAGCGCTTGAAAGTTGTGAGAGTTAACTGTGTGAGCTGTGACCTAGAGAATGGATTAGACTGGCACATGCTTGAGACATGGAGAACAGATGGCCATTGGAGCCGAAAAGTTCTTGTATGGAGATCGCTGATCGGCAACCGCGTTGTAGGACGTCCACCAACGAGATGGACGGATGACCTGGTTAAAGCCGCGAGTTCACGTGGCAGGCCACTTCGAACCGAAGCAACTAGATGTCTATAAGGTTGGCCTATGTCCAGCAGTGGACGTCCTACGGCTGATATAATGATGTTGATACTTGAGGAAGAAACACCCCGACTAGATTGTAATCAAAAAACTGAAATATAGATGCATAGAAAAACCAGAAAAATACCACCGCTGGACAGTGATACAGACACCAATTTCTCCCATGTACCACATATCTTAGCTTGTTTGTTTTTCTTATTTAGTCACTTAAGCAGCGACACTAGCGACATCTTTGCTTTAGTCCTCATTGAGGAACTTTCAGCATCCCATTAGAACTAACCGCTCACCCGGACAAGAGATGTCGTGTCGTCACACGAAAATTATTAAGAAAAAATCGTAAATAAACGGACACAATCATACAATATTTTGGAGACACATCTGGAGACTGTTTTTCCAGCTCGGAATCATGGACTGAGTCTACCTACCAAATTTTGTTGAAATCGAAGAGATAAACTCAGGGTACAACGGTAGATACAATGCCCAGTTACGTTTATACAAGATATGCGTGTTCATGCAGTTCCTCCACCTCCACACTGGAAGAACATACATAAATCACACAAACCCATCTATCACCACCAACACTACACTGACGCGCTTCGAACTCAACCAGAGCTCATCTTCAGAGCAAAACCACCGTACACCAGATATTAGTCATATATCTTGCATAAACTTAGCTATCATAAGGTCGCGGGTGAGCAAAGAAATTATTTTAGTTCATTGATATGGACCTCCGCAAAGAAACACCTGATTCAATGAATCAATTTATTAGTGTATATTTTAGTTTATGTTTAAAGTGAAACGAAAGGTGGCGGTTTCTTCGAAGGATAAAATCCGAAATCACATTATCCGACAAAGAACCACCGACAGAAAGTCACCAACGTTGCTCAGAGAATTAGTTCGCTGAAGTGGCGCTGGGCTGGCCACGTCTCTCAGGACCGATGAACGGTGGAGTAGACGAGTCCTCGAATGGAGACCACGGACGGGAAAACGTAGAAAGACGTCCTGAGGCACGGCGGACGGACGACTTTCAGAGGGTCGCTGGCGGCCGGATGGAAGCAAGGGGCTGAAGACAGTGTTGTGGCGCGCCATGGAAGAGGCCTATGTCCAGCAGTGGACTGCCGTAGGCTGATGATGATGATGATGATGCAAGGTGAAATGGAATGCAGGGGCCTAATGTATGCAGTGATGTTTATTACTTGCCTAACCACTTGGTCTATTATATGTTGAAATGGTATATGAATTTTATCGAAGCAATATGTTTAGCACGTTTAGCACCACGGAAGATTTAGCACTCTCCGAGGAATCTCTTATTCCGATTCCTTTAGATGAATAGAAAAAAGCGGTTGTCATAACGTAGCTTGATTTTTAGACGTGTATTTTTACCTTTTGTATTATATATTAGCCAGACAGAGGGCTCATATATTATGCTAGTTTAAATAACATATAAATTATTTATCGCCGGCCATTTTTCTACGCACTTTCGAGGACACATACATAGACACCGACCGCCTGTGCTGACATAACCGCATCGCACACATGCCCACGACCAATAAGTAGATTGAACTAAACGGTGAAATTTAAAAAAGGAATAAAACGAACGAATTGCTTACGCACACAACAAAGTGAATGCAACCCGATAATCGTCTCTCGCATAATTATTTTGAACTTTAAGCCGTCTGTACACGGTCTGAGATTGAAAATCAAGCCTCATTTGTAGAGCTAGTATGTTAACACGAAATGCATGCGTGGGAATGATACTACATCCACACGCGCAATTTTTGATTATAGGAACACCGAATTTTCTGCAAGTGTGCGTCGGAAAACATTGTATAGATGTATAGTTGCATTCTTTTTGCGTTTGTATCGTGTTGAATTTTTTAATGTGTTGAGTAGAGTATTAAGCTTGTGTGTGTGTTTCGTTCACATGATGGATTCGCGCATTTGTATTAGTATCTTTTTCGTTTTTTTTGCACAGCGAACACACAGCGGTGAAAAAATAATTTTAACTGGCACACTGCAAAAGCGTGTTTAATTTTCGAGCTCTGTGTCCTGCGCGAAATGGAACGTCATTACGTTTTAAATTACGAACGCCGGGTTTTCCTTTTTTTATTTATTCGGTTTTTAATTCGCATTGTTTGTTTAATTTGCCAACGGGTCGTGAAGCTTCCCCGCTTTGCTTTATGCGGAAACTAATTTGAAATTACGGATTATTCCATCCGAATTCCTAGTCTAGGTTTTGTTTGCCGGATGCAAAACTTTTTATCTTTACGTCACGGTTGAGACAGACCTTAGAGCATACAGGCTAAAATTCAACTTTTCCGAAAATATTCCAAGACATTTGTACGAGTAATATAGCGTCTCACTACAAAGAGCTATGTTTCCCCAATAGTTTTTCATTCAAACGCAACGCAACGCATTCGTAATTCAACTTAAGTTATGGGTTGGATGTCCATGGGCGGCGGTGATTGGTTTGTAACTTAGTTTTAGTGCAACTAGTTTTAGCTCTATTACTGTAAGGTGGTGGTGCTTATAGAACCAAAATAAATCTCTCTTTCTTCTTCTTTCTTTCTTTATTCTGCCTGCTCGTTTACTCCCTATCGTATAAAAAAACGGAGACGGTCGTAGGTCCAGGGTTAAGCGACTCGTATCTCTGAGCTTACCTGGATAATAATTAGGTATATAATGTGTGAAATTAGTCTTTTCTTATTTGTGAACAACAATAAGAAGACCGAAAAACCTAGTTGTGAAAGACCAAACTACAAAGCTTGTTTTCCTGGGTTGGACTCCCGATCAAGGTAGATATTTATTTATTTATGTATGAAAAATACGAATGTTCGTTCGCGAGTCTTGGATGTTATATGTATTATAGTGTGTATATCCGTTGCCAGAAGATACCCATAACATAAGCTTTGCTTACTTTGGAACTAGGTTTATTGATATGAATGAGCTAAAAGAATTTTTTTGCTTTGGTCGCGGGTGCGCAAAGAAATTCATTTAGTTCATTGATATGGACCTCCGCAAAGTACCGCCTGATATTTATTATAACAAGAAAAAATTACAACTATTTCTAAATTAAAAGTATGTAGGTACAAGAAAATGATACTGAAACATGCAATGAAAAAGTCTCCTGAGGCTTAATTCCAACCATATTCCAGCGTTTTTCCTTTGTATAGCTAATATTTTTGCTCACAACTTTATGAACTCGACTGTACAAAGCGCCGCGGCCGGCGCCCCTAAAACCACTGCGCCCGTGTGCAACGCACACCCTGCACTACATATAGGTAAAGACGCCTCTGATGTCATAGGCTAGGATTTTATGGCATAGGGGGCAAACGAGCAAACGGATCGCCTGATGGTAAACGATTACCGTCGCACATGGACACCTGCAAAACCAGAAGAGTCACAAGTGCGTTGCCGGCAGGAGTACGCTCTTTTTTTAAATCTTGAAGGTCGCATCGGTCCGGGAATACCGCAGGCGATAGTTCATTACAGAGCTTTGCTGTGCGAGGCAGGAAATTTCTGGAAAAACGCACAGTAGAGGACTGCCAATCATCTATGTGGTGAAGATGGAAGTGTTGTCGCGTAGGGCGTTGGCGGAAGGATGCGGCAGGGATCAACCCGAATAACTCTTCGAGTCCTTCATGTTTAATATGTATTTATCTATATAAGTATGTTTATCCGTTGCCTTGTATCCATAGTACAAACTTTGCTTAGTTTGGGACTAGGTCAATTGGTGTCAATAAAAATATTAAAAAAACATTTATTGTTACAAAAAAACCAACCAAGAGCGTGTCGTACACGCCAAAGATAGGGTTCCGTAGCCATTACGATAAAATTAAGTACTTAATATTTTTTTTAGGAATCTTCCAAGCTTAGGTATATTTTATACCTTAGGCTGCTATTTACTTCTAAACTAGTACTTATAATTCTCAAGCAATCTTATTACAATTTTCCTTGAAAAAAATCACCCCCCACTACGTCTATTGGAGGTACCCTAAAAAATTTTTTTATTTTTTTTATTTTACAAGTTACTACCTACTGTCTACTGTCATCGTGACTGATACGTATCTTCATGCCAAATTACAGCTTTCTAGTACTAACGGCCTCTGATCTTAGCCGCGGACAGACAGACAGACAGACGGACAGACATGGCAAAACTATAAGGGTTCCTAGTTGACTACGGAACCCTAAAAAGATCAGGCAACCCTGGCAGCAAATACCTTCGTCTTAGCCACTGGGCACCCCTACCGATTGACATTGAAACCCCTAGCAACGGGCAATAGTGCGCGAGTGTGCGTGTGTCGCTGATCGCGATAGCCGCGCGTGTAGTTGTGACGGTCGGCAGAACAAACTATAGCGAAATAGAACATTGTGTCTTGAGGGCGGTAAATAAGGAATTACGAACGAGAGTCTATTATAAGCCTGAAGTCGAAGACTGAGGGCTTTAATGAGTCGATGTTCGTAATTCTAGTACCGCCCGTGCGACATACAATGTTTTTCATCACATTTGCGAGTAAAATTTTATATTTGTAAAAGAAAAAATATAATTGTTCCAAATATTGGCGATACCTTAGGCTGTGCTCTTGGTAGCGCCGCCCTCTACCTCCCTCAGCATGCGCCGCAACGTGCGTGTGCATGTAGACCATGTAGTCAGTCCTGCTGCAGGAGCGCGCGCACGGGCATGCGGCACTCATTTACCGACCTTGGGCTTCATGACAAGAAAATGTGTACGCGCAATGACTCATTTACCGACCACGGGTTTCATGACAAGCACATTAAGGTCGAGGGTTTTATTTGGGGGGTTGCAACCAAGGTAGCCTGCATGTTAAGACACTGTTTACGAGCAAGTGTGATGTAAACTATTTTTTTATCACAATGGGGGTATTCTTTTGAGTTGATATAGTGTTGATCTAGGAGTGCGTTTTAATCAAATTAATTTTATTTTAATCATTAATTTAAGACATTTTAATTTTTAGTTACAGAATACTCGTAAATAATAAATTTTGATTTCAATCCGACTATACTATAAATGCGAAAGTTTGTCAGTATGTTTGTTTGTTTGTTACTTCATCACGTATAAACCGCTGAACCGATTTAGATGAAATTCGGTATACTATCAGATAGTTTGCGTCCTGAGGAAGGACATTAGGATATCGAAAATACAAACTGAGACATGGATGCACAGAAAAACCAGAAAAAGAGACCAGCGCTGGGAATCGAACCCATTGCAGGTCCTCAGCAATCCATGCTGCGTGCTATAACTCCTACACCACCGCTGGACAGGAATCTAGACACCTGCAACTCTCACGATCGTCAATTAATCTAGTGGGAAGCCTGCCGACTCTTCGTCTTCGTCTTCCACTCGTGGACTTTTCTCCCCCAACGGTTATCTGTTCTTCGGGTGATATGGCCCGCCCATTGCCACTCCAACTTACAAAATACTAGAGGTTACCCGCCGCTTCGCACGCTTAAACCATTCGATCTGGTAGTTACAATTGAAATTCCGGGATTTTACAAAATTCCCCTGGGAATTCCCAAAATTCTGATCGTGGTCTTCATCGAGGTTGTGTTATGAACAACTGTCCAAAATGTCATTACCTACTCTAAACTTAGCGGTTGAAATTTCAAGCTTTTATCCCTGCCTCGTGGGAATATCAGGATAAAAAATAGCTTATGTGTTAGCCAGCTAAGTACATACCTAATTTCATGATTCTTACTAAACCCAGCTTCTATTATTTCGGGATTTTATCCCTATCCCGTGGGAATATCGAGATAAAAAGTAACCTATGTGTTATTTCAGACGCCCATTTATCTACGTACCAAATTTCATCAAAATGCGTACAGCCATTATAGCGGGAAGAAGTAACAAACTTACACACACACAAACTTTCGCATTTATGAGTAGGATTCTTCGAGCTATGTAAATTTACAGATATTTCATCATCATTTTGGCCACGTTCCTTTGTCGAACACATGCCTCCTCTGTGAATAAGAAGTCTTGGGCTGAAGTTGCCACGCCGCCTGAGTGCTCATTGGGAACTTCAGACACATCCTTAAACGGCTTCACAGATCTGTGCAGTTTTTTTCATGATGTTTGATAAAGCTCGTGGTAAATTTCAAATGTAATTTCACGTATGCATTCTGAAAAACTTAGAGATAGAACCTGGAATTTGAACCCGATCCTTACGGGGCTGTAGATCTAAACAACAGACTACCTATCTATACAGTAGCTGCACTTTTATCAAGCCAAATATACGAATTCGTAAACAGCTTTAACAGTTTAGATGAAAATCTAGGGATCCGGGTAATTTGTCAATGTTATCCTCAAGAACATTATATATTTTAGGTAGATATTTTGGTTTTAAGTACTTAATGTGTTCAGTGAAGCAATTTTTCAACAGGTAGCTGTATCTCGAAAGCAAACTTGAAATAGATAACAAATACATCAATTCAATTAAACATCGATCTCACAAAAAAATAATGACATGACGACCGGATGGCCAAGTGGTGAGAGATCCTGACTACGAAGCTTGAGGTCCCGGGTACGATTCCCGGCCGGGGGCAGATATTTGTATGAATAATACGAATGTTTGTTCTCGGGTCTTGGATGTTTAATATGTATTTATTTATCTGTATAAATATGTTTATCCGTTGCCTAGTATCCATTATTGCAGGTGGTAGGACCTTGTGCAAGGTCCGCCCGGATTGCTACCACCATCTTGCTCGCTAATCCTGCCGTGAAGCAGCAGTGCTTGCACTGTTGTGTTTCGGCGTGCAGAGTAAGACAGCCGGTGAAATTACTGGCATTCGAGGTATCCCATCTTAGGTCTCTAGGTTGGCAACGCATCTATAATACCCCTGGTGTTGCAGATGTTTATGGGCGGTGGTGATCTCTTACCATCAGGAGACCCACTTGCTCGTTTGCCATCCAGTCGATAAAAAACAATAGTACAAGCTTTGCTTAGTTTATCGGACTAGGTCAATTGGTGTCAAGTGTCCCATGATATTTATTTATATTTTATTTATTATTTACATTTAAATAAACAAATGCACTAACCAACTTTCTCTGCCGTCGGTACTTCTTACTAGTGTGTATGCTAGACAACGCCTAGACGTCTGACCCACTACCGGCGACCTTGTGTTTCTTATGTTTTCCCGTCGTCTCGCTCTTGCGCGTGCACAAACCTGCATTCCCGGTCTCCTGTCTCGCTCATGTGTAGACTGTTGATAGTTAAGACGGAACTATAAGGGCGGGCGAGGAGGTTACTTAACGGGTAGTGGTGGTTGTTAGGACCTTTTGGAAGTGACAGGACCGGTTCTCTATGGAATTGCGTCAGTACGAAGGATTGTCTACTCGATGCGGATTAACCGGAGGCTTCGTTGTGGGTTTGTGGTTTCTGAACTTCCGAGATGGTTTAGTTATTGTATTGTAAGGAGGGGGAGAGGATTTGTGTTTCTCTTAAGTTACACTTGAATCAGGCGTAATTATAATACTTATTAACACATGATTATATAAAATAAACTGTAGTGGTGTCCGAGTGATTTGACCTATGGCCTCTCAAGCAGAGGCTCGTGGGTTCAAACCCCGGCTCGCACCTTGTGCGCTTTCATGTGCGAAATTACATTTGAAATTTACCACGAGCTTTACGGTGAAGGAAAACATCGTGAGGAAACCTGCACAAATCTGCGAAGAAATTCAATGGTGTGTGTGAAGTTCCCAATCTGCACTGGGCCCGCGTGGGAACTACGCCTCAAGCTCTCTCATTCTGAGAGGAGGCCAGTGCCCAGCAGTGGGACGTATATGTCTGGGCTGGGATGGATATAAAATAAATAACAAATACGTTATCATAGCAGCAGCAACCCAAGAGGAGATGGCAGGACGACCTGAGCGCTTTTCAGCTCGATTGGCAGGTGCATGCCCAGGACAGGGAAGAGTGGCGGAGAAAAGGGGAGGCCTTTGCCCAGCAGTGGGACATAATACAGGCTTCATAAAAAAAAAACGTGATCATAAAAAAAAATTAGTTGAACCAAACTTTATTTAGGTTTTCTAAACCTAAAAATCTATATATCTCCCGGGATCGCTGTTATTGCGCAGGGTGCCCATAAAGCTGGCTACGTTTCCTCGTTGTATGGCAATGCCAAGACGTTGATCGAGGAAAGTGCCAGCTCTCCAGCGGATCGGACATCTACAAAGATAAAGCGTCTCAAAGTTCTCGAGTAATCCTTTGGGAATATCGGTATAAAAAGTAGCCTATGTGTTATTCTGATGTATGAGCAACATTATTATAAAGTTTCATTAAAATTCATTCAGTAATTTTTGCGTGAAAGATTAACAAACATCCGTACAAACTTTCGCGTTTATAATGTGGTGGGATGTAGATCGTGGTTACCTTTAATGAGGTCCCAATTGGAATGTGATTTTTCTAATTTAAATCAAAAAGCGTTTAAAACAAATTCTAAGATTTTTTTAAATTTCAATCTGAAAAGCTTGTTAAAAATCCAAAATGAAATGGAACAATGACTATATGTAGTGCCACGAGAGTTGAAGTGAATGATTACACACATAGCTACATGAAGAACTGATTGCACAAAGGAAGAGTGAATGAATGAAACATGGATGTACAGAAAAAACCCCAGAAAAAGAGACCAGTGCAGGGAATCGAACCCAGGTCCTCAGCATTCCGTACTGCGTGCTATACTCCTAAACCACCACTGGACAGGAGTCTAGATACAAATGTATCCCATGCACCTCACATTTCAACCTGCATTTTTCCTTTCTTAGTCACTTAAGCAGTGACATTAGCCCGGGTCGGGTCTCTTGTTCGGGTGAGCGATTAGTTCCGAAGGAGTGTTGATGTATCTCGATGAGAGCTAAAACATAGATGTCGCTAGTTAAGTGGCTAAGAAAGGAAAAAAGCAGGCTGAAATGTGTGGTGCATGGGAGAAATTTGTGTCTAGACTCCTGTCCAGTGGTGGTGTAGGGGTATAGCACGCATCACGGAATGCTGAGGACCTGGGTTCGATTCCCAGCACTGGTCTGTTTCTCTGGGGTTTTTTTCTGTGCGTCCATTTTTCAGTTTGTATTTTGTTGGATTTCACGGGATGACCGTAAAAGTAACAAATTTGGAGTTGAAATTAAAAATACAAAAATACTCCAAAAACCAATCATAACTTGAGCGAATGTCAAAATCCCGCTGTTATTACATGACATGTTCTTGGGTTCGTGACCACTACGCTGGTGGCACTAACTATTAAATGGCTATTGTCCTGGATAGAAAAGGTACGGGGTAGCTAGTTTAAAAAAAAAAAAAAAACCTCCTGGGTTTGCCTGCATGTCCCTTGCCCCGGGCAGCGGGGTCGCTTTGCCAGGAAATATCGGGGGCGATAACGTGTTATCATGTTTACAATGACGCTCAAGGGTTAACTGGGAGAGATTTTTTAGTGAGGATAGTAAAATACAATACAAATATTCTTTATTGCACACTATAAATCAGTATATATATATATGTCGGCGGCCGATCGTAAAATCCGCAGATCACGAAATTCCTAGGCATATTGTGAAACGCCGCCATTTCATGATATGCCTAAACGTTGGCAGGCATATCACGATGTGCCTGAGAAATAATACGGCAGATCGATTAGAGCAACGCATTCGTCGATATTCCTAGCTCTATACCGGGCACATCGTAAAATAGTTTCTTATTTGGCCACTGGTGGCGCTGCGTATGCAATGGCGGCCGTGACCAGCTGACCGCCCGTGTTTGTTTAGCGCGTGAAAAAATGTCGGCGTCGCAACAAAATGATCTTTAAACCGAAATAGTGATTGAATTCAAAATAGAAGTGCAAAAGAAGCTTTTGAACATCAGCTCCGTTCTTTTTATGTGAATCAAACGGATTCTGTGCACAATGTGAAAAAACCATGGACGTCTGCCCGTATTTTAGAGGTTAGAATTTTGTTGGTAAATAAAGTATTCACTAGTTGTTATTTATTTATATAGAAAATTTAGGTACGACGAGCGAAGCGAGGAGTGGTTAGTATTAATTGTGATCACGACGCACGAGCCGAGCGAGCGAAGCGAGCGTGCCGCGGCAGCGGCCGGCGAAGTGCCAGAACCGATATGGCGGCGTTTCATGATATGCCTAGGAATTTCATGATCTGCCTAAACTGGCCAATCATGAAATGGCGGCGCTTCATGATATGCCTAGGAATTTCATGATCTGCTAAACGTCACTAGGCAAATCGCTAAACGGTGAGTTTGAACGATATGGCGGATGTCCCTTAGCCAATTCATGAAATGGCGGCATTTCACGATATGCCTAGGAATTTCGTGATCTGGCGGATTTTACGATCGGCCGCCGACATATATATAGAGAAACGGTTACAATGATTTCAATGAAATTTGGTATGTAGGGGTTTTCGTTGATGACAAATCAATATAGCTTGGTCTTATCTCTGGGAAAACGCTTATTATCGAATTGAAGTCCGAGCAAAGCTCGGTCGCCCAGGTACTTAATAATAAACTAGCTAACGCTGACTTCGTTGTTGTTGCAAAAGTCCTACCTGGGGTACTTTCTCAATAACGTTCCTATCTCTATGTACTTTATGAACCTTTATAAAAATCTTAAGGGTTAATGGCATCGATTTGAAACTCTGTGCGGATGTGTTGTTTGGATAACAATACAATTACAGTCAATAAAATACAGTTAGCAAAAAAAGTGTTTAAAAAGATTGTACTTGTTTTTAGCAAAAACGTATTAAATATGTTTCCGGCGACTTCGTCCGCGTAGAATTCGTTTATTGCTATCCCGCAGGAACCGTGCAATTTTCCGGGATAAAAACTCTTTTATGTGCTTCCCCGGGGCTTAAACTATCTGTATACCAAATTTCATTTAAATCAGTTGAGCGGTTTAGGCGTGAAGAGGTATTAAACAAACAGACTTACAAACTTTCGCATTTATAACAGTTTTTTTTATTTTTTATTTATTTAATAAAGCCATAAATTATATGTATAAGGTACATGCTGATGTTATGCAATACAGGTAGAATCAATATAATTTTACCCAGTGGGTGTAGCTACATTTCACTTAATAACTAACAGTTAAAATTATAATATTCATTTAAGCTATAGGGACATAACTCGATAACAAACTTTTTCAGAGCTGGCAAAAAATTTGTGTGTTTGAGTGACTTAATTTCTACAGGCAATGTGTTATACACTTTTGCAGCCACGTAAGTAGCGCTGCGCTGGTAGATGGTTGTCGTAGCAACAGGGGCCCGGACATCGTAAGCAAACCTCAAATTAAGTCTGATGCTATTAAAATTGTTTTTTGGAGGAAATTTATTTGCATTTCGAAAGACTAGTTTGCAGAGCTCTATAACATACAGTGCTGGAATTGTGGGCAAACCTAGTTTTTTAAAAGATGCTCTGCATGACTCTCGGTTTGACTGGATGCCATTTAAAATACGCACACATCTCTTTTGCAATTTAAACAGTACTATTAGTATAGTGTGATATTTATACAGTTGGGATATAAGTTTGCCTTTATACCCAACGACGGCAAACCTAAAAGAAAAGGTAATGATTTTAGCAGTCTATGTATGTTTGTTTTTACCTATGTTCCACCGGAGCGTCTGTTTAGACAAGCGTAGCGTCTTGATAAGGTGACAGTCGATTCGTTATTAAGTATTTATATTTTATACTCTAAGATGGGGTAACAAGCACGGTAACAGTAACACTATAAAATTGGCGCTTCCAATATGTGGGTCACCTGTTCCAGATAAAGAGAGTACCGGGTAACTAGTTCGCCCTTCCCTGTGCGTCTAGACGTCCCTTGACCCGGGGTTGAACCGGGTCGGCGGGGTCAACTGCCGATGGGGTGAAAGCATGTTATCATGTGTGTAGTTTGGAGGGTGGAAGACTATATTGTGGTGACTGATAGGGTTAGCTGATGGATATCGTAAGAATGAAGACTTAATCCCTGCTTCACCATCTATTGATTAGATTTATTTGACGGATAAATGTGACGCCATTTCTGTTTGTTTTGTTCGAATAGACGGGTGACGGCATCGCGTCATTTATCCGTCAAATAAAATTAAGAGAAGGTTAGGCCGCGTCAGGTATTCGTTTGGGATATTGCTGTCTTTATCGCTCGTGACATAAGCGCTCGCAGCCGTCCCCCCCATGCTCCCCCATGCCTTCCGCAACGACGTCCGTAATTCATATCGAGACAGCTGTAGGCATTTCAAGATTTGGGCGGTTGAATTTTGGATTTCGTTGTCCTCATATTATACGAAAAGTATAGCACAGAAATCAATGATATTTTACAATCAAGATATTCATTATATTTTCTATGCCTGTGGTTTTTTCGATTTTTGCAAAATGGCTTTATTAGTCTGTAACTCTCGTTCAAAGTTGACACCTTTTTTTGACGATTTTGAGCTCCTGTAATTCTGATATTACACATTTATATGAAATCCAAAAAACCACAGGCATAGATAATTACGTCTAGTCCATATTTACAAAATTTCATCTATTTCTGTTGCCTAGTTTTCAAATGAGACCGGGACTACGTTTGTATGGAGAATAGAACGAAGAGACTTCTCTTAATCAACGGGTGAAACAGCCCCTTAAGATAAAGGCTATGCTGGGCTAATACGTGAAGGCGGGATTTGATTTAAGTTTAAAAGTAGAAAACCTTAAACAAATATTGTACAGTTACTAGCACCAATATCTGACACAACGAAGCGTGCACAAATATCTGATACGACTCTAAGTATTTCTAGTGGTAGGACATATTATGGACATTGGTCAGATATTTTTTCTCGCTCTGCTACTATCATACTATGCTACGTATCATCATCATCATCCCCGCCTATATACGTCCCACTGTTGGGCATATGCCTCGTCTCAGAATGAGAGGATTTCAGCCGTAGTTCCCACGCAGGCCCAGTGCGGATTTAGAACTTCACACACACAGTGGAATTGCTTCGTAGGTATGTGCAGGTTTGCTCGCGATGTTTTTTTTCACGGTCGTGATAATATTTAAATGTTATTTCGCACATGTATTTCGAAAAACTCAGAGGTGTGAGTCTATAGAAGCCTCTGCCCAGTGGTGGGACGAATACAGGCTAAGATTATGAATATGAAGATCGCCTCACGCACAATCCTTCAAGATAATCCCGTGAATGCAATAAAAATACAACTACGGCCACGAAAAAGCACACATAAACAATAAATATGACGCACACATGCGCGAGCACTGATCTAAAACACTCGGGCGATAATGGCCGGCGGGTCGATGACCGAGCGTTACATATTTAGAAAAAAATATTTGGCAAATGTTCAGTGGCGCTGCACTTTGCACTTGGGTGCAATGAGTGCAGTGAAGCGTGTACGCTAATAATTGCAAATTTTGGTGACTTTCATCGTTAAATAGATTATTAACTATTTTAATGAAATTTTGCAGTTAAAGACACTCTATAGCTAATTAAAATCGATTTTTGAAAATAATAATAATAAAAAATGTTTGCTTTAAGGAATATCAAAGGTTGTTAGGATATTAATATCGATTAACTTATTTACGTATTGTAGATTTAGCATACGCAAAAAAAATATCCCTAGAAATATCTATTTTCATCTTAAGGGCCGAATCACGAATGTTAAACATCCTGGATGTGACATGTAGCTCAAAACAACTAATGGTTTTTTCAAACAAGAAATCTCTTTGAACCACCTTCGACCGATAGCGACGGTACTAACATTGAATCTAAAACAAACATCCTGTTAAACAACCTTGTACTTAACACAGCCACAATTACAAAACCCATATAAAGATCAATTGACATCAGTTCCCGAAAATCATAGTTCGAATTTGTTTAGTCTAACGACCTACCACACTATAAGCGTTGTATGTCTCGTATGATTTGTATGTGACCTTCTGCAGTTCCCCGTTTATTGACACCATTCACCTATTGTTTACAATATTTTGGCTACATGTCGAGATCTCTAGTACGCTGTAGTTGAAAATGATTAGATATTTTTTGTTTATTTACATTTTTATGGTTTGTTGCTAAACAGTTTTGCCAGGAATTCCTTAACGCCTTCTAGGAGATTCTCAGTTATTAGTTATAAAGTATTGAAATGCTTTTCCCACGCTTTTCCCATTTCTTTGAATTCCAAGCTATCTCTTATTATTGTACAAATTTGTTATTTCTTTGTTTATTTGTTATGGCATACCTAGAATACTTACAACTTACGAGTAAAAGTAAAGATTTGACTATATTGTACGAATGTAATTTTAGTTTTTTTTTATTAAAGCAAATGAAACTTAGAAAGTTCGATATGAATAACACTTTAAGTTTATTTGTCAGCGCGCGTTAATAAAAAATAAAAATAATTATGAATCTAAAGATGACGACATTATTATTATGGTAAGGTATTTATTGTATGGGCCGTGTTGCCCGAAATAAATAGTTTAATATTATTATCAAAATTTTGTATCAAATGTATGTTGATGTCCATGAACTTTAATTATTATTTACAGGCTATCTATTATTTAAATTTACTAATCTGCATGAAAGGCTGCTGAAAACTGTCTTTTATATTCAAAAGTTTTTTTTTGTTTGTAGGTACTTTTGGATTGTCATTCAATATTCATACCAAATTTCAAGTCAATACGAGAGATGTAAGTGGGTCAAGTCAACTCAACCATCGAGAGAAGTGAAATAGAAGCTTGTAAAATCGTTAAAGATTACAATGATATTTATTTACATATGCACATAATTTTCTACATAATAATTATTACGTTTTTTTTTCATCTGACATCCGTTTTTGGTTCTGAACTCGTCAGCCATAAAATTCATTTTATTTTATATCTAACAAGTGTGCTATTTCAACTGGCCAGCAGTGTACGCGCCTCGGCCAAAGCTCCCGTAGAGATGAGGTGTTTGCCCGCTGGACTGTACATAGACATATGTAGCATGTACACGTAGGTACATAGTTAAAATGTAGCTGCATATTATTTTTGCATTATGCATGCTGCAGTATGCTGTGAAAATAACGGTTGCTAACATGGATCCTTTGTTTGATAATTCTATTGCAGATGATTTCCAATTTCAATAAAGAGTTATTGCTTTGTAAATCTAGACATGACCCCCTGGCACGCATTGTGCCCAAAAGACTGACAGCGTTGCCTCGTTGGATAGATGCTATAATAATTATTACGAAATTCTCCAGGTGTTTCAACCAGGCTCTGTTGCTAAATACTCGTATTATAAGAGTCTCGTGCACCAGGGCCATGGTCCAGGGTCTAAAAGCCGACAGATATAAAATTGTATGTCTAACCTAGACTCAGGGTTTTTGCTAATCTCTGGCCGCTACGCCAGCTTTTCTTGGGGTTCGATGAAGATGTGCCGGAGCGGGCTTACTGACAAGTGTTTGGTTTACCCTTAAAATGTCGACAAACTTTTCATCGAATATCAGTTAAAAGTCAACGTTTCCTATTTTCTAATTTCATTGAATATTAATTACCTCAAATGATAAAAATGACTATTTCAATCACCGATTTTTAATTTCTGGTAATATTATTTAATACATAGTTTATTACGCAGAACTTCAATTCATATTTTATTATTTCATACTTTTTTGAATTAAATTTATTAATTTATCTTTGTAACGATTTATTTTTGTTGGAGTCTAGCCTAGGTACTTTTATGGTAGCGAATTTTTTTGAGGTCGTAGTTCTAACCTAACCCATTTACTGGTGTTTTATAATAATACATCGATGAAATAAACAGCGATAAGTAGTTGTTCTGTCGCATGAATAGTTGATGAAATGTATTTTTAAGCAAATAATAATCCTTGTACTGTTGTTCTAATAATTGTTTTAATATGTAATGAATAATCAATGAAGTGAAATGAATCAAAGAGAAAATATTAGTATTGAATATTCTATGAATTGTTTTCGATGACATGAAATTCGATAAATAGTTTATCGACATTTCAAGGGGCACCCCATGTGTTGAAAGTGTATTTTTTCAGAAGATAATACAAATCTACGAGTACCTTTTTATTTTCATCATAAATCAAGAATTACGTAAAAGGGTATACTCTACCAGCTCCTATGTTCCCTAATCGCTACAATCTGGCCGTTTTCGAATCTAGGGTGAATGGACATTATTAGGCAAGTGTGCTCCATCTTAGTCCCTTCTTCCTCCATCATTAATTTGAAAACAATCTTGTATAATTTCATATTTTACACGACCTGAGGCCGTATTGGTGTTGCCTAACGTATTTGACGCTCACACACACACGCTCATCACATTATCCGACAAAGAACGAAAGTCAACGACGTTGCTCAAAGAATTAGTTCGCTGAAGTGACGTTGGGCTGGCCACGTCTGTCGCAGGACCGATGAACGGTGGAGCAGACGAGTCCTCGAATAGAGACCACGGATGGGAAAACGTCGTGTAGGGCGTCCTGAGGAACGGTGGATGGACGACCTTAAGAGGGTCGCTGGCGGCGGATGCGAGGGGCTGAAGACATAGTGTTGTGGCGCGCCATGGACGAGGCCTATGTCCAGCAGTGGACTGCTGTAGGCTGATGATAATGATGATGATGATAATCTGACGCTCGCGATCGCAATCAAATGACAGTTTTTGCTCAGAAACGTTAGGAAATACGGCCTCTGAACTGAAAACTTCCCTCAGTAAATACCTACTTCCCGACCGGACGCAAAACACGTAAACATGTTTTTAGACCCGTTTACCCAAGTTGTTTTTACCTATCTATGGTAATAAAAGGATAATATAATCCATGTTCGCGGTCTGTGCGTTAGCTGCGCGCGCGCCGACATTGGCGCGCCTTTGCCCGCTGCATTAGATACCGCGGGTTATTGCTTCAACGGACAGTCGCGCTGACAAATAACATCCCATTACGCTAATATTATCAATAATATATAATATCATGGGGCACTTGACCCAATTAATGAAATCCCAAAGTAAGCAAAGCTTTTTTTATGGGTACTTGGCAACGTTGAAGTCTCGACTATTGAGTTTAGAGTCGTGAAAGGCATGGGTATCTATTGTAACATTAGTAAAGACCACAGAGTAAGTTTTGGGTAGGTATTCCCATAGAAATACTTGTTTGTCACCCATTCCGAAACGACTGGAGGAATTGGGATTAAATTTGGTATTTGGATAGCTGGACGTCCAGAATTACACATAGGCTACTATTTATCCGATATTTTTACGAGCGGAAAAAATCTTAAAATTTAAATTTTTTATAGTAAATATAATTGTTAACTATCAAAAATTTTGTTTAATTTTATTTTGTTAACTTCACTTTTGACCCCTGATTGTACCTTGCCCTTGAGTCTAACAGACATGCAGTTCATTGGCACAGACCTCTCTTGTCGCTATTTAGGACTCGTGTGGGTATTTCTTTACATAGCTTTAGTTTAGGTCATTGGGTTCAAAACAAACTGGTCTGATTTAGAGATTAAGCCAGGACTTTAGGCAGGATCTTTTTTGTCCATTATTGCATCTTTAACGGCCTATTTTAAAATTAAGCAACCTATATAAAATTAAAAAGCGTAGTAAGAAAATTTGTTTATCATTACGAAGAAATAAAAGGCGACTTAACATGGTGCCCTAAGCGACTCTATACCAAAATGTTAACAACTTTTATTATTTGATTGTTATTCATCATAAGTGTCAAAACTTGAATTAGTTTGAACATTTACAAAGATTTACAACAAAAATAATTGTGCATAAATCTAGTTTTAGCTACAAAATGCTTAGGCTTGTCAAAAAAAGCATCACCTAATTCACTTTTTCTAACCAACTCGCATTTAGTAAGATTTAGGCTTAGGTAGCCTATGAAATGAAGTCTATTTTATACGGAGTAAGTGCCATTAACACGGTAATGGGAAAGCTTTCACCACTAGACCTGGACTTTTACAAGGCAACAACGCTCGGTTTGAGTTTCCAGAAGCTAATAGGTCTACTTAACAATACAAAATGTAAAACTACAGTCAACTAAACCCCTCCTCACATAAAAATGGCGTCGGTGTGATGGTAAAAAGAGTGCAAGAATTGTCACAGAGCAAAAATAAACCCACCCGGCCGGCCGGCGTACGCCCTCTGTCCAGATGGAGTGACGATCTGCGAAAGGCTGCTTAGAAGCTGCCGAGGACAGGGAGCAATGGAGCTCTTTGGGGGAGGCCTATGTCCAGCAGTGGACTGATATAGGCTGATGATGATGATGATGATGAAAAATAAACCCAATTCGATGTTAACCAAAATGGAAAGTAGTTTTCTTTGAAAACACATGTTCTCTAAAGTACCTACAGCTGATAGAATGATTTCTGAAAAAATAAATATTTTGACTTTGGGTACCTAACCTTTAAATATTTTAGCCAAAGTATGACTGGGAATCAGACTACAGAAATACCTTTTGCGACGTTGCTGCTACAATTTTATTTTACTCATGATATTTTGTACATCTTTGTATAATAAAATAATATACTTAATAAATAATGTTGCTTTGTGTATATCGTATCCAATTATGAAGTTATTGTTTGAGCTATGAGTCAGGCTAGATCGCGACCTGACGCAACGTCCGGCCTAGCATAGCGGCGCACATACCGATTTATGCAAGGGTTGTCTGCACCATGTAGTCTAATATTCATTGATTTAAAAAAAAAAACATTAATTGAATACTTACTTATTTATATTTTTTGCATTTTTTTCAATATCATTCATTTAAAACAATGCCGAAACTTATTTTCTTCTTCGCATCTTAAATAAGTCGCACCTTTTTCAAATACACAGAAAACTATTTGTTTTTGTGTGTCAGAGGTATGAATTTTATATATTTTGTGAGTATTTTTTCTTTTTTTACAAGCTTTTATTTAGTTTTACCTGTATGCGCGCGGAAAACAAATCCCAGTAAAGGTTTTAACCACGACCTAGTGAAGCTAGTCTTTCAAATCAGGCAGCCCTAACCCGTCAGTGACTCCCCCGACCTTCACCGCCGAGCGTTGACTCTAATACCTAGTCACCGTCAGCAACTAGTTTCGGGCATGACGTCACCTAGCACGAGTTAGGAAACTGACCAACTTGCGATGGTCATGGTCAGGAAACTTTGCTAATAATGTTTTGTTGCAAAAGTGTGTGTGTTTTTGTTATATTTCTGAAATAGTTTACTTATTTCTCCAGGAAATAGGGCAGTAAACGATCTATTGGGGTCACCTGAAGGCCAATGAGCACTAACACCCACACTTTCAATAAAAATGAAGCTTTTTTTAAGTTTTCGTTTGTAGGTATCTCTATCAGGTTTAAAACACAAACCTCTAGCTTGAAATACAAATAAAGATGAATGCTGCATCTCAACAAATAAATAATAACAACGGTCAGCGTGAGTCGGTCTTTAAGATGAGTAAAATTTTGTATTTTGTCAGTCGGCTCACAAAAAAAAATGAAAAAAAATATGGTATGGTATAAAAAGTACCTGGACGCTCGGGCTAAAACTCGCGA
>NC_133488.1:19996722-19999960 GCF_025370935.1 Choristoneura fumiferana
ATAGGTAGGTTGCTTATATTTAAATAATTTGATTGCTACAAATCCGATGAGTTTGTAACCCGACCAACTTGGAATCCGGAGAAGGAACCAGCGACAACTTCCGACGCTCTTCTTCGGACTTCGGTCCCCAGGCAAAGCATCTTCCAGAAGAGAATCTCTTTTTTGTGAAGTTGCGGTTGCGAGGTACCTATTGGAAAAATCAAACTCATTAAACATACAAATACCACTTTGATACAACCCTAACACACCTTATAAAATGTATAACCAAAAAAACTCTATATTGAAAAGTCTATATTGAATAAAGATATTTTGATTTGACTTTGACATTGAATCGCTCTTTAAACCCACTCCAGCATTGTTATCCTTTCTCCCTTACGCACCTAATACCGTCTCACTCATACCCCTCCACAAATCACCCGGTCATAAATTAACTGCAGTACCCGAAATGGATTATTCAGTACTCAGAAATTGTCGCACCTCATTGGTTTTCGTTTGATATTCCTTTTGTGTTGTGATAATGGGAGTTTATGCTCTGGGGAATAGTGCTGTGTCCTTTTTCATATTATGTCACTTCAGTTGACATTTAGTAACCTTACAATTTGACTACTATTTTATTAGTACTTCAGCAAGGCGATGCAGCATGCCATCGTACATGACAGCATGACACGACATGACCACACACACACACACACAACATGCATAACACAGCTGTCACCCGTACCATGCTAGAATGAAAGCACCGTAGGATACCTAGTACAAGTAGCTAAACGGATGTTTACAAGAATGTTGGTTACTTACCAACTAATAAGTACCGATATAACTCAAGATCCATTAGGCTCATCACTAAACGAGTCTCTGGTGTTACGTTACGTGCATATTACGTTTTTTCGCTTTAAATTTTATTAATTGTATATAAAATTCAAAGTTCAAATTCAAGGTCGCTCAGCGGGCTATGGAGAGAGCAATGCTAGGGGTTTCTTTGAAGGATAAAATCCGAAAACACATTATTCGACAAAGAACGAAAGTCACTGACATTGCTCAGAGAATTAGTTCGTTGAAGTGGCGTTGGGCTGGCCACGTCTGTCGCAGGACCGATGAACGGTGAGCAGACGAGTCCTCGAATGGAGACCATGACGGGAAAACTGGGATGACCTTAAGAGGGTCGCTGGCGGCGGATGATGCGAGGGGCTGAAGACAGAGTGTTGTGGACGCGTCATGGAAGAGCTATGTCCAGCAGTGGACTGCTGTAGGCTGATGATGATGATGATGGTGAATTGTGTATAAAAATCTGATAGGTTAAATTTATGGTATACATAGTTCTTTATGTTCCAATATTTCACGCAAGTCTGCTATTCAGCTGCAATTGAAATATACTCGTTATTTAGATCACAGCAACTTTTTTTGAGTAAACGAAACTGTACATCAAGTGTCACCCTAAAAAATGCGAAAATGAAGGCACTGTAAGTTTTTCATATTTCTAGGTCAACAGAGAATCAACTGAAATAATGCGCCATTTAATTAGGCTGTCAAGAAACGATGGCTATCGTTATCTTCAGAACTGCAAAAGGTAAAAATCCTTGTTGAGTGTAAAGACATATATATTAATAGTGATCGCTGCGGTTCACACGCGAAACTGCTCTTACATCGTCGCAGCACAGCTTAAAACTCGCTGAGCTAAAAATAGCTCAGCGATTACTCGTCAGCGCTGTTAGATGGCAGCCGCCGGTCGAGCGTGAGTGGAGCGAGTAATCGTCTGGACATTCGCTTTCACTGCGCCACTCGTTTCTAGTTACTCCTCTGCTCGGCTTCTCGCTCATCGTCGCTGGAACAAGTGCTGAGACTTATTTAGATTCTGAAAGTTCTGAATTAAAATGGTTTATCATTTTGAGTTGATTCCCTGTACTTCTGGGAGTTGCGCATCGTATGTTGAACTACTTAAATGGATAATCTTGCTTTGCTCCTTCGCGAAGTGCGATAAGCTGTTTTTCAGGGTTCCGTACCCAAAGCGCCAACAGGACCCCTATTACTATCTGTCCATCCGATGATGATGATGATGACCGCTATATCAACAAATACTGAGGGCTGTTCCCCATTGATCAATTTTATTTGACGGATAAAATATTATCCGTCTCCGTCTATTCGAACAAAACAAACAGAGCGGCATCACACTTATCCGTCAGATAAATTTAATCAATGGATAGTGAACAGGAGGTAAAAGAAAGTAAAGTTAAAAATTAAACGGAGTCGTCATACAAGAAAGTGTGTTTTTATCAGTTTTTGGTTGCTATGCGTTGCTATCTGTTATTAGGGCAAAGTGACAGCCGACAGTTCGCGTAGGGGCTAGTTGATTTGTCTTGGACGAGTAATTGGTAACCATGGCCAAAAACTGTAGTCGGCAAAAAAAGCTTGCCTTTGAATTTTTTAACAATAACTAACGGAGATACGGAACTCTCATGTACGAGTCCGCACTTGAGCGATTTTTTATCTCTGTCTTCATCAGAGTACCTCGCACTGTGTGCTTTTTGCTTAGCAAGGTTCTGCTAGCTCTAGGTGTTCTAGATACTTACCTACAATTTGTACAGAAAAGCTCGAGTTGCGACTCCAATTGGTACTCCGGTCTCTAGATGGCAGGATCGTTAATATAAAATGGCAGAAAGCGACCCACTTACTCAACGCCTTGCTCGAGTGTAACAGCGTATAACTTTGCATATCGACTGCATTTTTCTGCAGTGTCAGCAGCTGCAGCTCGCTCACTAACTTGCCCCATAAATATTGCAATGGAAAAATCTTGAGAATAACTAAAAAACCGGACAAGCGTGTCGGAATCGTTCCACCAAGGGTTCGGTACAAATTTGTAGTTACGAATATAATGATTGAGTAATTTTAGATGGTTACTGAAATGGACATATAAAATATATATAAGATTTTCAAATTTTCTTATTGGTTGTACTATAAGAGCTACCTTCATACAAAATTTTAAGTTTCTAGGACAACTAGAAGTAGTCTATAGGTTTTTCAGTTAAGGCAATTTGTAATGGAAATATGTTTGTCTAATGACTGTATCTATTGATTGCGTTGACTTAGAAACTTGATTTTTTCCTGCTTAAAGGTTAGCAGACCACACGTATATTTATTATAATGCGAAAGTGTTGTTTGTATGTTTGTCTGTCTTTCACTTCAAAACGGAGCTACGGATTCAACATGTTTTTTGGCCATAGAGATAGTTTATGGCCAGAAA
>NC_133488.1:20000006-20042599 GCF_025370935.1 Choristoneura fumiferana
TCACTGAAACTTGTGGTAAATACATTTTATTCTATTTTATCTTTTTTTCCACAATAACTTAATTTTCTGCCCAAAAGTCAGTTACGTGGTCAGGTTCGGATTATCCCTGATTACTTTGTAGTATTGTAAAAATACAAGGTATAGAAAAACTTGCTGTTTAAAACATGGATTGAATGTTCATAAATATATTATACCATGCATGCAAACATAAAAAATTAGGACATTGATAAGACATTTTTTTCTACATTTCCCGTTGTTCCAAAATACACCATCATTTTCGTAGCCACACTTATTAAGTATATTTTAAACAAAAAAAGAGGTCAAACCTCCTGTAAATCCTTTTTTAACTATAAGCAACTTTGAAATAAGACTGCGTCAATATACGTTATAATGTTTATCGCAAGTCATAATTATTTATCTATAATTAATTAATAAAGTTCAGTTAGATTTGCGTCAAAGATCGAGCGTCATTTTCGTTACGGTTGCGACTTGGTAGTATTGGGTAAATAAATATAAATGTTTTACTGGTGCTGTGTCATTGCAGTTAAGTTATTCATATTGATTTCATTTGCTTCAAACCTATAGGATATTTACTGCAGAGCCGCGAAAGTAAGAGCTTCAATTTCTTGGTCATCATTTTCGTGGTCCTATGGGCACGAAACTGATTAAAGACCACGAAAAAGATGATTTTCCCTACAAGTAGAAAAAATACAGAACACTTTTATAGAATTTTCTGCTTTTTACAGTGTAATCGTTTATGCCGTTATTAATTTTAATGATTTAAACGAAGAATGGTTGACCGTCAACAACATTTGCTCCAGGTGTGGTTATAGGAATTATGACCAGTGCGTCGCCAATTTGTTAACTGGCGAGAGGTTCAAGAACTATTTTGCCCTGAATGTACGTGTGAAATGTATATATCTAAATATTTAAAAGAAAACTTCGTCATTTAGAGGAGCATTTTGTTGTTTGTTTCGTTGTAACATAATTTCGTTCTGTTTACCGTAGACCTGCAGGGTTATTAATCTTACTTTAATTAAGTAATTCTAGATAGTATTTAAAAGGTTACAAAAATGACAATTTGAAGTCGTCATTTTCGTGGTCAAGTTTTTATTTTTTTTTATATAGATATCGATTGTCTATTCTCTGTTGATACCTGATTAATAAATAATGCTTATTCGTTTTCTCATTATGATCGGATTTCATTCAAATAGTACAATTATAAGATTTTAAAATAAACAAAATGTTCTTTTTCGTGGTCTCGATGCTCATTTTCGTTACCGTTAAAATTGGATTTTTGCTTTTTTTAACCAAAATAAAACTTTATCGATCTCTTATAATATAAAGCATCTTATCGGTACATATCCTTATGTTCAAAATAAAACAGACCACATCAAAATGTGTGTTTTTATTTCGTAACATTTATCTTACACCTCAAATAATTACCCCAGTTCTCTTTATATTTTGTCGCCATGACAGATCATGACCAAAGAGTATTAGTGGCATAGTGTAGTATACAGTAGTATAGAAATCATGATATATTTATTAGTAACAGAATAACATGATACTTTACATCGATAGTAACGATAGAGCTATATTACCAAAAAGTTAATTGAAATAATAGGATTGGCATTTAAGATACACAAAAAACTGTTTACGGTTTTATGCTGCACTCTGAAAATTTTAGTAATATTCCCTGTAGTCGGTTAAAGTTCCGTGTGACGTACAGTCACCAGCACCAATATCTGTCACAACAAGCGTGCATAAATATCTGATACGACTATTTCTGGAGCCGGAAGGACGTGTCAGATATTTTTGCACGCTCCGCTGTGGCAGATATTAATGCTGGTGACTGTACCACCAACGTAGGTGCACTTTTTACTAAGGAGTGTCGTTACGGGTCCCCACTCCTGAACTTTGGTGATCCGTTCAATACTATATTTTCAAATAAATAGAAAATTCATCGTTTAATATCCTATTATCAGGGCTCGTTCGGTAACTCTCGCCGTCATTTTAGTCGTCGTCATCCTAGTTTTAGTAGTAGTCGTAATTTCTCCTTTTTGGTGAAAACCGTACTTATCGGTGTCACCTCACCGGACTAGTTCGCGGCCTCGGGGCCTTTGAGGTAGAGATAGCAGCGTCCCCAGGCAGCGCCATCATGTCATTAAAAAATATAAATGATTGTGTGAGAGAGCGAATCTTAAGACGAAGGGCTACGGATTAGCCCGAAACATGTCGAGCTAAACTCGATTTAGACGTGAGTTATCCTGGTCATTATATTCTTTTTTTTTTGTCAATTTTTCAATGCTTTTAATACTTATTATCCTATTCCTAACGGGGACAAATCCAAAAACTTTGTTTTATATATTTTTGTTTCTTGTGGCGAATTTTTGGTAAATAAATTTAAACTTTCTTTCTTTGACATTAAGATGGCTTAGTGGATTTGATTTAAATTTGGCAGAACATAACTGGATCTGCCAAAATCTGAACTGTTAACTCAATGTAGAGACATGTGCAAGAATGTTTTTTCATATAACGTAATTGAATACGCAATGTAGGTAATTTTTTGGTAATTGTAATGAAAATTTCGTGAAATCCTTAAATCCACTTCAACTGCTAAACCTGATTCACATGAACGAAGCCATGAGGAGTGACAAGTATTATTTTTAAATAACGGAACATTGCAAAATTCCGTGAGAGAGCAATACCCATCTGAATTGTATGTTGACGATATAGCGGGCAATAAGTAGATAAATAATAAATAACCCAAATACCTGAGAATTCCGCCCAACCGTAATACGTACAATGAAACCAAATAAGTACGGGTTAGGTTTCTACAATACATTTTCCTCGAGTTCAGAGCTCGTTTACTAACACGCTTCAGTGGCTGGGGAATACAGCAAATGTCCCTTTGATTCTAAATTGATCGATCATAGGCTTAGGAATACCGTTAATATTATAAATGTAAAAATTTGGAGGTCTATTACTGTGTTACTCCATTATTATTAGTACTCTCTTATTTTATTAGATTAATGCCGCCCTCTCAAGTTCGTCCCGTCGCGGCATTAGTCTTTTTAACCCCCGACGCAAAAAGAGGGGTGTTATAAGTTTCTTAAGTTTATATAGTTGTAAGTTATGGTCATGGTCTTACTGAAAACCAGCGCTGCGGCTTGCCATAGCAAAACGCAGAGTACGGCCCTTCTTGCTTCCTTCTTTATGTTTATTTTCTGTATTATTTTCCACTATTTAAGATTTACCATATAAGATTATATGTAAGATTGCTGTATTAAGTTTTAGTGCCGAATTTTCGCAAATAAGTTTATTCTTAAAGACATTTTTAAAGATATTTTTTGTTTTTAATTGTTTATTAGTTGTTTTGTAAATGTTTTAGTATTATTAGATTTTGGGTCGTTTCTTGTTTGAATAAATAAAGTTTATTTTTTTCTTTCTATCATCCCGCAAAAAAATCTCAGAAATTACGACGCGAATTTCACTAACTTTTCATGAAAAAACCCGCGCCGAAATTCATGTCTTTAATCGTAGCATCGTAACGGTTGTAATTAAAAAAAAATGAATAAGACGCCAAATATTAAACACACTCTAAAAAAGTAAATTCTTTAAAGAAAAAACTAATTAAAGCTAACAAAAAAAACAATTTCATACATAAACATAATTATTAGCAATTAAACTTCCAAATACGTCCCCACGAACGCACTCCCAAAATTATCGCAAAAATGAAAACTAAGAACCATCGCCGCATAACTAAAAAGAAAAAAAACTACGAAAGTTTCAAGCGCATCTGCGGGCGGGACGCGGGGCGAGGAGGGGGGCAATCCTGCGCAGCGTCGTTGCCAAAAATCTAGTCAAACTGGCTCGTATAGTGCAACGCACTTCGGCGTCGAATGTGCGAGCGCAGGGAATGCGTGGAGAAGACCGATGTGAACATTTTCTTTAAAATTATAGTTTCTTTTTCTATTACATTTATACGAGGTAGTTAGATGGATAGATACACTCTCAGGTATATTATAAATTTGGCAGCATGAAAGCAGTCTTTGCCCAAGTATGGTAATGGAAATCATTGATCCGCAAAAACTACGATTGCTGTGCCTTTGCTGTGCCCTTACAGGGTTCACGTTTGACTCTATATTGACCTAATCTTAAGAACTATGTACCTACAACGTGAAATGCAATAAAATTTGAATTTGAATTTGAAAACTATCAATGAACTATAAACAATTTTACTTTGCTCACCCGCGACCTTACGATAGCTACGACTATGCAACAAATATGTTGTGTTCATGCAGTTCCACTTCCACTCTGTAAAAGCACACACAAATCACACAAACCCAACTATCACCGTCACTACACCACACTGACGCATTTCGAACTCGACCAGAGTTTATACTCAGAGCAACACAACCGTTCACGATGCTACCAGATGTTAGAGCATGTTAGAGCACGGATCCAATGTAACTACTAAACCTACTTAACACGGTCTTTTACTACCAGAACTTTTTATTGCTGACTAAACCGGCTCCAAATCGAAAACTGACAGCTCCATACGACCGCTGTCCATTCGTTAGATAATCGTACATCGAGAGTAGGTGCATCTAAAAAGTGCAACCCGATTGCCGGCGGCGAGTGCCGAACCCGGCCGACGACCGGCCATCGACCCCAGGTTAGACTTTAGGCACCTAGTGCTTCGAAGACTGGTTCGGTCGTTATCTTTTTTTTGGCTGGTTGATGTATGAAGGAGGCAAGAGATAAAAAGTGTGAGAGGTATTAAAGATGGGATTTGGAGCTAAAGCACTATTTGATCGTGTATTTAAATATTGTTGTCTACTAATTTGATGGCCGGGTAGCTCAGTGGTTAGGGAGCCTTACTATGAAGCTTGAGGCCCCGGGTTCGATCCTCGGTCGGGGCGGGGCAGGTATTTGTATTAAAAATAAGAATGTTTGTTCTCCAGTCTTGCATGTCTTGTATTGAAGTATGAATCTTACCTATTTAAGTATGTTTATCAGTTGTTTGGTACCTCACACAGGCTTTGCTTACTTTGGGAGTACGTCAAATAAGTTTTCCGTGATATTTATCTATTGTTATTTATTTATATATTATTGATTCATATTTCATAACTGAAATTACGTCGATGTTTCGACCACATTGCAGGAGCAGGCGTCACTAGTCAACTGTAGGGTACCACGTTCGTCTAAGGGCGCTAGATTTTCGAAATACCCGCATGTATTATAAAAAAATCGTATGATTAATCATAATGATTTTATGAATTTGGATAAGTCAGAATTACGCTTGTTTTAAAGAGCAACTAATTAAATTAATGAAGTGGAAAAGTGCGTGATCTACACTACTGGAGACCAAAGGGCTGGCACTCGCAACGAATTGCCGTGCTATTCAACAAGGGAACGCTACCAGCCTCTTGGGCACCGTGCCACGCGGGCCTTTTCGGATTTAATTTATTATTGACTTTTATGTAGGTATTTGTTTATGGTTGTTTTATTTACGATTTTATTCTTAATATCAGTATCTTTCGTTTTGATTAATTATGAGTATTGATGTAATATTTTATGAGAAACATTTTCAGACTTCCGATAATAGGACTTAAAAATGTATGTGACAAAAACGCACCAGTGTAGGCAGTAAGACATTGATATCGGACTCTCAATGTTTGTCGTTATTTCTTTGACTGTTAGAAGTGGGCAGATGGGCGGGGATGATGTCATGGGCAGACGGAGTGTGGGTGTAGGGTTTTTATTCTATTTTTTGGGTGTGGCAAAAGACTAGTGTAACTTAAAGATAAATACGTTCAATCGCTTCGACTTGCATCACGTTTTTATTACTTTTGAAGAAGGGTTTCAATACGGACTAGCTTATCTTTCTACGAGGCTGAAGTAGTATAAGTATATAGCCTGCTAACGTGTTTGAATAACATTTAGCTAAATAATAACTACAAATTGGCGTGCATTGAGTAGGCAATAGGGCAGGCAGTGCCTGCCCTTGTGTGTGAGGAATTGGCTGGTATTGATCCAATGCAGGCCTATGACTACAAAATAATAACGTCGTCGAGACTTTCTGCCACAGGCATAGACTCTAGGATACTGGCCGCATTACTCTCTCTGAACTGCTGTTCCTAGTCTTTGAGACAGCTAAGCTAAGCTAAGCTAACCTAAACCCTGGGGTTGCCTGAGGCCAGAACCAAGCGGGCAGATATTGTTAGTAAAAAAACTAAGGTAATTTTTTTGCAAGGTGATAACATTACGTAGTAAAAGTCGCATGCTTATTACCTCTTTAATCAGTGTCGCAAGAGTATAATAAAATCGATCCTCAGAAGTAAAGATAACGTTAAAAAACTCATGACTTGCTTGTATGCAGTGCGCTCGACCAGTTTATGTAGAGCCGGGAGCCTCAAAATGCGTCGTAAAAAAGGTTTCCATTTGAAGCCTTGGTGACGGCTTAAGGGTCAATTTGAGTTGGTGCAGTCAAATAATATATTTAAATTTTGGGCGTTGGTGTAATCCAAAAGCTAAAAGATATGAAGGAGTTATGGATTAAATAAGTTTTTGGTAAAAAAAAAAAATTTTTAATACAAGCTTTTTTTTGCTGACTGTACTTTTTGTTGACTGTACTTGTATTGTCATCCAAACTACATTTGCAAAACCAAATTTCAAGTCAATCCAATTACTGGAAGTTGGTCGAATTGGAGTTGGTTGGGCGCATTCTTCTTGGCAATGATGGTAGTTAGAAAAATGACAATGTGAAAGAGCCCATTGCGGCCTATTTACAGAATAAATGATTTGAATTTGAATTAGTTTCCGAAAGGGTGTTAGCGGTTAAGACACGTTGGTTCTGCTTCCCTCGTGAAAAAATGAATTGCTGAATTCTATGTAGGTACAAGATAAGAAATATGCATGGAACACAATTTTTCTCCGAAATAATTAAACGTGATACAAAACTAGAAAACAAAATACAACCGAGGAATTGATATCCTCCTGTTTTAAAGTCGGTTAAAAATAGAATGATATACATATAAAATAGTCCTCGTGGCATTATGACGTCAGTCTGATTTTTCTGTCTCATCAACAATTTCAAGCATTCATTATTTTCCTCTTTTTTTAAGATACTTAAAAAAATCTTCCAATAATAATAATACAATTTGAATATATAAAAAATGCTGATATATTCCGTATTGAGTTAATGCATTATAAATTATAATATTATTATTGTAAAGCACTAAGCTATGACACTACTTTTGTACAACGAATAAAATTTAACCTTATTATAAGTTTAGCACGGAGAACAGATGGTCGCTGGGGCCGAAAGGTTCTCGAGTGGAGTGGACGTCCACCAACGAGATGGACGGATGACGTGGTTAAAGTCGCGGGTTCACGGTGGATGCAAGCCGCTTCCAATCGAGGCAACTGGAGGTCTATGAGGGAGGCTCATGTCCCGCAGTGGACGTCCTATGGCTGATACGATGATGATGATACGTTTAACCTGCCGTGGTATGTAGGCCGAGATGATGATTGAGTTATATTTTAAAATTTATTCCGCTCGCCACTCGTGGCTTGCCCCACGAACGTGGGCGAAGGTGAACGATTCGTCAATAGGTGCTCGAGTCATTAGCGGCCTCCGAAAACGCAGAGCGCAAATAGTGCTCATTTTCTTTGTGTTGCAACCTCACGACTTCCTTTTATGGAGTCAAGGCGGTAAGTGGTGGGGAGCCAGTTGCAGTTCAATGAGGGTTTTCTCAGAAGCGAAATATCGCTAGATGGCGTTAGTATCGTGAGATCCGTTTGACGTTTGCTCGTGATTGGCTAAAAAACTAAATGAGCCAATCGCAAGCAAACGTCAAACGGACCTCACGATATTAAAGCCATCTAGCGATGGTATTTTGCCTCTGTGAAAACCCTCATTCTGAGTTATGTTTCTGAATTGTCTATATAAACAAAAAACCGGCCAAGAGCATGTCGGACACGCCCGAAATATGGTTCCGTAGCCATTACGAATAAATTAAATAATATTTTTCTAAGGATTTCGTATTTTGTACGGAATATTCCAAGTTTAGGTATATTTCATACCTTAGGCTGCTATTTACTCTGAAACTACTAATAATTCTCAAGAAAACTTAACCGTTATAGTTTTCCTTGTAAGTTTGATATATTCGCGCTCGATTTTAATGAAAATTTGCCCTACAAGCCCTACAACTAAAGTTGAGTATTTTGCAAACAAATCACTAAATCGAAAAATCGTTTTAGCAACCCCCTAGTAGTTTTAAAAGACCTATCCAACGATACCCCACGCTACAAGGTTGGATTAGAAAAAAATACACCCCCCTTTACGTCTATGGGAGGTACTCTAAAAATTTTTTTTAAATTTAAACTACAGCTTCAAATTACAGCTTTCTAGCATTGAAGTCCCTGAGCAAAGCCGCGGACGGACGGACAGACAGACAGACATGGCGAAACTATAAGGGTTCCGTTTTTGCCATTTGAAATGAATGAGGGTTTTATGTTTTTGGCAAACAAAACGTAGCTAGACGGCGTTCGTATCGTAAGGTCCGTTTGATGTCACTTGCTTGGCCTTGGCTTATTACAAGCTTTTATTTAGTTTCACCTGTCCCGTTGTCTGTCTGTAATCAAATCTTGCAAGTTGAATTCGACCAACTTCTAGTAGTTGGATTGACTTGAAATTTGGTATACTTGTATATAAATTGCGTGACAATACAATAATTTGGTAGTGACATCCTGGTAGTCCGGCCAGGATCGCCTCCACAGGACGGAACTCTTCAACGGTTAATGGCATTGGCTTGAAATTTGGTAGGTATGTAAATGTAGTTTGGGTGACAAAACAAGTATAGTCAACAAAAAGTATGGTCGGCAAAAAAAAGCTTTTATTAAAAATGCAATTTTTACCAAAAATTCACTTTGTTTTGTGTTAATGGTTAGTTATTTTTTGTTGTGTTTGTAATTTTGTAGTTTAAAAATTTTCATGCAAAAGAAAAAATATCATGCCATGGTGACCTAGCAGGTTTGTCCTATGGGCTCTCAAGCAGAGGATCGTGGGTTCAAACCCGGGCTCGCATCGCTGAGTTATTCGATTACATTCGAAATTTACCACGACCTTAACGGTGAAGGAAAACATTGTAACGAAACCTGCGAAGTATTCACTGGTGTGCGTGTGAAGTTCCCAATCCGCACTGGGCCCGCGTGGGAGCCACAACCCAAGTCCTCTTATTCGGAGAGTAAGTCTGTGCCCAGCAGTGGGCTCATACAGGCTGGGCTGATGATAACCGCTGCACAACTCTCGTTGTTGCTGCCAAAAACGACACTAAAGTACTACCGCGGTATTCAATGGCCGTCATTTATTTCAGTTGATAAATGATGCCCCACTTTGAGACGAGGTACCTGTCTGGTACCAGTCCGGTGCTACAAGGTTGATTTCAATGAGGTATTAATGATACTGGCCTTTGCTGAGTAATAAACCTTAAAAGCAGGCTAGCGCTAAGAAAGTTTCGTTATTTAGTAACGGAGAGTTGAGATATTGTTTTACAAAACAATACAATGAAATAAGATTGTTTTTTTGGAATCTTTTTGTATTTTTTATTTCAATTCCAAATTTTTTGTTACTTTTACGGTCATCCCGTTAAACCCATATCGAAAATACAAACTGAAATATAGATGCACAGAAAAACTAGAAAAATAAGACCAGCGCTGAAAAAAACAATCTTAATTTGATTGCTTAATAACGACATCTCTTGTCCGGGTGAGCGGTTAGTTCCAATGGAGCGCTGAGAGTTTCTCGATGAGGGCTACAGCATAGATGTCGCTAGTGTCGCTGCTTAAGTGATTAAATAAGAAAACAAACCAGCTGAGATATGTGGTGCATAGGAGAAATTCTTGTCTGTATCACTGTCCAGTGGTGGTGTAGTGGTATAGCACGTGGCACGGAATGCCGAGGACCTGGGTTCGATTCCCAGCGCTGGTCTTATTTTTCTGGTTTTTCTATGCATCTATATTTCAGTTTGTATTTTAGATAATGAAATAAAATTATTATCTTACAATAAATCGTCTTTGAGCACCAAAACATAGCAATCAGTACAGAAAGCACAGTTTTATCTTTCCCAGGCAACCTTTACAATAGACAGAAATAAGGAATAGATTTTAGCAGGTGGTGCAATTTACAGCAGATAGAGTAATGACAAGGAAAATAACTAATAGAATAAGAGTAGTGACCAATGAAAAAAGAAAAATATAAAAATATTATCAAACGGTTACCTTACTCTGTGGTTTCCGTATTTTTCCTTTTTGTAATGGGGAGCCAATACGTTTATTCCCGAACGTTCTTGGCTAAATGATTTTGGGTTTGTTAAGGTTATGTTGTCCAAGCTGTCCAAGTAAGGACAAATCCCATCAAAACATAAATGTTTAATGAGAGCCAAGCCAAGTCCGAACTTAGGCTTCAATACATTATCCTAAGTTATAAGAAAAAATATTTTAAGTCGTTATAATTTTTTTTATATTGTTATAAATAAGTTTCAGGACTGGCCATTGAACTTTGCACCCATTTATACTACGTTTAATTTAAGGTTTGAATTAACGGTCAAATTGTAACACACGTTTCTCGGTATTTCGAACACAAACGGACTAAAAATACGTACATGTACATTTATTAACTGTATTTATTATGTTTTTATCATAGAAATTAACACAATTTTAAATAGTTTCCTTGTTTCATTTAAAAACGTGTCCAAATTGTATTGTTGTAATAAAAGGAGTCTAGATCTCACTTGTTTTGTCGCTAGTCAACAATCAAGGCATATATTATCTTATCATAATATTGAACTTGGTTCTCATTTTACATTTATGTTTTGATGGGATATCATTACTTTTTGTAAAAAAATATAAGTTTCTCATTTTATTCACCCAACTACCTATCTGGATGCCAAATTTGAACTTTCTAGGTCATCTGGAACTGGGTAAGAATTTTGATCTATAGGTGAGTCAGTGATAAAAATGATTGTTTTGGGATGTTAATATCTAAATAACCGTTTGAGGTATGTTTATGAAATTTGGAGCACTTGCAAGTCGCAATAAATGCGCCAAATTTGACACATTTATGTGAAATAGTTTTTGAGTTTGAGGTGGTCAAAAGTGGCTCCAATGGTTCGGGTAAAATAACACACAGTGCTGCTCGCCAGTTCTGTTAGCTTGAACTTGGCTTGACACGCTACCGCGTGTCTAGATATGAAAAGGTTGAATGTTGCTTAGTTCTATTTAGTTCTAATTAAGCGTATTTATTGTCCTCAGCTCAAGTCCCCCAACGACGAGAGCCGAGACGGCGTCCCCGCAGAGACCCCGGCCAACGGCTCCATCATCACGATGACCTTAAAGAACAACCACCTCATTGTGGAGACAGAGGAGCGAAATGTAAGTACTGGTGTAATTCAAGGATCAAATCTGTGAAATGGTCCCAACTCAGCAATTAGATACCTTAAGTTTTCTAGGATGGTCCATATTATATTTTTTATTAGACTATAATGTAGCTCACTCCTGTAGATAGATATTTTTTTTCACTTTCCGGGTTTTCACGTTTTTTTGCAAAAATAAATTGAAGGTTTATTTCGGCAAACCACACGACATCATCCCAGCCTATATACGTCCTACTGCTGGGCACAGGCCTCCTCTCAGAACAAGAGGGCTTGGGCCGTAGTTCCCACGCGGGCCCAGTGCGGATTGGGAACTTCACACGCACCATTGTATTGCTTCGCAGGTTTGTGCAGGTTTCCTCACGATGTTTTCCTTCACCGCAAAGCTCGTGGTAAATTTCAAATGTAATTCCGCACATGAATTTCGAAAAACTCAGAGGTGCGAGCCGGGGTTTGAACCCACGACCCTCTGCTTGAGAGGCGATAGGTCAAACCATTAGGCCACCACAGCTCCCCACTAGGCCACCACAGCTCCACACACTCACACGTATCGTGAGATTATTAGGTTGGATTGAAAAGTGTGGTTTGCCGAAATAAAGTTTTAATTTATTTTTACAAAAAACGACAACTGAAAAAAATCTATCTACAGGAGTGAGCTGCATTATAAGTCTACTGTCGATAAAAAATATCCTTTATCTGTGCTTTTCGGTACTGGGTCAATACATTTTTAGTGTATGTTATCCTGTCCCGTAAGTCCAGTGGCGTGAAATGATTAAATTCCAGGGTAGGATTTCTAGAATTGACCCAATACACATTGCATATCCATCCGACATCCATCTGCAATGCTTCCGGACAACTATGACATCGGGGCTTGCAAGAAAAGGGCTTATATTTACTTTCTTTAAAGGCCGGTAGACCAGTGACTCTCCTTGAGTTGTTGGTATTCATGGTGGTGATCATTCTCCATCAGAAGGCCGGTAGACCAGTGACTCTCCTTGAGTTGTTGGTATTCATGGTGGTGATCATTCTCCATCAGAAGGCCGGTAGACCAGTGACTCTCCTTGAGTTGTTGGTATTCATGGTGGTGATCATTCCCCATCAGATGTCCCAAATGCTCGTTTGCCCCCTCTCATAAAAAAAAAATACTATAGTCTCTGGATAATCTTAAGCCTAAAATCTTAATAAATCTTAAGCACATCGCACTGCTGGGTACAGTACTCTGAGTTGTTGGTATTCAGATCCACCCTGGTTGTGGTTCCCTCGCGCTTACACGTGCCAAATGGGACTATATAATCGCATAGCAATTTAGTGTGTGCAGGATCTACTGAGCACTATCGCGTTGGGTCACAGTGAAATACCGGTCTGAGGTTAGATATAGACAATTACGATTTTTGTGCTAATCTAATCTAATCTAAAGGACGGTCTGGTTGTAGTTCATGCAAATGGCGAACTTGGACACATAATTCGATCGCATAGCAAGTTAGTGTGTGCAGGTTACAACACGATGTTTTACTTCGCGGTAAAGCTCATGGTAAATTTTAAATAGGTATCGCAAAATAGGTATAGAGATAGACATTAATTTTGAAAAACTTAGGCTTTAACTTAAATTCTATGTCTGTTGATGAAAATTGCATTAAAATTAGTTGTGTATTTTAAAAGATCTAAACGTATATAAATATATACATAATAACAACAAACTGCTGGAAGTCACTTTGTTTTATACTAAATACGTAAGATGAAGATGTAGCTTTTTGTGATTTTATACGAAAACGAAATTAGTTTACGAAGTTGGCGATTGGCTTCTATTTATTACAATGGATTAACTTTTAAGAGGAAATATAATCTTCTTATCTAAATATTATAATTTCCTGTTTGTCAAGTATTTATTCTCTAAGTATTACATTACAAAGTTCCTAAAGACTCCCAAACTCTAAATTTAATTTCGCTCGGGTGCCATAGTTATTGGAATGTCACTAAACGCAGAATTAGAAAAATTATGAATTTAAATGATACTTTAATGTTTCAGGATATCACTAAAAATGGGCGAGAGACAAAAATGAAGTACTCACCAGATAACGACGGTATTTTCGTCGTGGAGGTGCAACAGTCCACCGCGTACCGGCCTAACAACAAGTCGCTCCAAAACTCTCCCCCACACGACCCTCAGATCTCCACCAATCAGGCTCTCATACATCGTGTTCCCGAGGAAATGGAGCCCAGGAGCAACGAAGACGATAGAAGCAGTGAAAAGTTGAGAGAAAAGGCCTTAGCTTTATCCAGTACAGGGCTGTCTATCTCAGATCTTAGTATGTCTTCCATTGGCTCCCACAACGTAAGCTATTCCTACGGCAGTCAAGTAGGGTACGAACAAGGACCTTTTGGATACCCAGTGTACGCTGGTTATGATATACCCAAGGAAGATATCGGAGATGGAATAATTCACGACAACTCAAGAGAACCTCTCATTACTAAAACCCCTACAGATCCAGACAAACCAGTTGTGACCGCAGCTATATTTAAGCAAGATTCCATTATTGGTAGCGATGCGCTCCAAGGTCCAGGATATTGTATCGAAGGGTCCACAGATGGACCTTTGTTGTCTGATGTACAAGCTAGAGAAGTCAGCTTGCAACACATTCATGATCAAATGGAGAAGAAATTAGAAAACGGGGTAGCGGTTATCGTTTCTGAAAAGATTGAAAGCCCGAAGAAGACTTTCAACAGAGCTGACAGTTTGCCAGTACGGTTAGAAGACGAAAAAATCCCAGATGCTGTTATAGATAAAACTATGGCTATGGAGACGATTCAAGAAGTTGATATTCCATCGAAAGACGCGTTAAAAGGGAAACGAGCTTCACTTCCTATTATAAGAACAGAGATGTATGAATCGGTTAAGGATGCAATAATGCCCTCGGGCTCGCCTAAATTTGAGAAGTTTTCTAATGATACCTCTCCATCTGATGCGATAGAGGTCCAACCGCCGATGATCACCATCACAGAGGAGGAGTGCGGAAAGTCTGAAATTGGTAGTTAATTATGTTTTGAAATTCCTAAATTTTATCTATGTAAATAGATGTAAGTTAACTTGTGATTAGGGCGGATATAAGGAGAGAAATGGAACGGATATATTGTTATTTGGGAAGGCAACTGAGAAATTTATTATTTTTTGGCCAATCCAGTTATTTTTAACCGACTTCAAATAAAGGAGGAGGTTATCAATTCGGTTGTATTTTTTTATAATAAAGTTATCAGTCGCCATCTTCAAAACTTGTGACGCCACTGGTGAGTGCGCATGATAAATTGTTTGATTAAAAATCAAGTGATTTATGTACGCCGTGTAAATGGTTAGAAGCATGGAATAGAAAAGTTCCGGGGGTAGAAAGAAGATTTATCATACCTTGGAGAAGGCTTCAAAAATTTCAATCAAAAATTCAAAAATTGTGTACGTATTAGAACACAAAGCATACTAAACACATTTTTCTTGCTTTGCTCGTCCTGTTTTACAATAAGTTATTGACACCATTAAACAAATCAGTTCCGAGACGTAACTCTAATAAAAAACACAAAGGACGTCATAGTCGCGTTTTAACGGATCATAAAAAGTATGTTAAATTGATCATCATCGTTGTTGATTCATTCATGTTGATTCATCATCATCGTCCGAAAGACCACAATAGAACGCCACAGTGAACGTCAACTCTCCAAGTCTCCACTTGCATCGGCTGCCTGCGAGCTTCGTGATGTTGTCGTCAGTCCACCTAGTGGGAGGCTACTTCGTCTTTTGGTTTATGCAAGGATCAATCAGCCGAAGGTAGATTTGAATCGAATTGAGGGTCTTTTGATTGGTAGTGTCAAATAGCCTATACATTATTTAGTTAGAAGATGGATCTATCACTTCATGTACAGTGTGCCCAGTACCTCAGTGTTCAAGAATTATGTCACTTGATTATTAATCATGCGATTATTTGGCAGGTTGAGGTTATCTTGATTAAAAAAACAAAGTTTTTATGTTCTAAGTAATTTAATAGTCTAATGCGTACATAAAATCCCGTTTGTAGATATTGGATGTAAACTAGGTCATTAAAAATGTTCAGTTATAATTGTAGTTAGTGATCTGTGTGGAATCTGTTTATGATTATGTTTGATGTTACGCCATTTTGTAGTTTTACAATGTCTTGTCTAAATTAGTTTTCTATAGTTGAGCTATTTAGATGAAGTAAACAAATCAAATTACGAAATCGAGCGGAATTAATCATTATTAATTAATTCAAGTCTTTTATGTCGGCTATTATATTTGTTAAAATTATTTTAATAATGTGAAATAAGCTAGTGATTTTAAATTAATATTTTTGAATTTTAAACACCTTGTTTTTATTTGGCTGTGATTTGCAACTGTAAATAATTGCATTCGTGTCAATTTTAGCGTTTTCTGATCCCTAAATGCAATTGAAGGGCGTAATGTGATAGAATTTTGTCGCTTTAGTAATGCATCTCAATGGCTAGGACAGTGTACAGTCATACAGTCACCAGCACCAAATATCTAATACAATAAGCGTGTATAAATATCTGATACGACTTTATTTCTAGGCCCAAAAGGACGTGTCAGATATTTTTGCACGCTCCACTGTGGCAGATATTAATGCTAGTGTACAGTCAACTGCAAGTAGATCGATACGGCCAAAGTTACAAATATATATTGACTTTATTGGCCTAAAATTAAGGTCATGCATACATATAATATTTTTATAATTTTGAACGTATTGATATCTCAGTAGTTGACCCGATTGCACGTAGATAGATAAAATCCAATGTATTTTTAAGCGTTAAGAACATAAATTATCAAAATAATTACATTCACAAGGCTATAGCCTATAGATACCTACCAGTGGCCAGTGGCTAAGTGGGCGCCCGTGAACGCATTCATCGTCTCTTTCTACCCTCATCTTACACCGTGTGGCAGAAAGTATTGGTGAAATGGTTGCAATGAGGGCTATCGCGTATGAATTCGCCGCTAGAGGCGCTAGTGTAGCGTGAGGTCCCGAAATGTCAAATCTCATAGTTTTTGAGGTGAGCTACGTCGGGTTTATTTGTGAAAGAATAATTTTGTGATTATTTTGCATTACCTGAAATTAATTATGGCAATGTTTTGAGACAGTTTTGTCTTTCGGAAAACTTTGTCCTCTCTTTTTTCCGAACAAAACGGGACTACGCAACACTGTGGTTGCTCGACATTTTTAAGGTACGGTTTTAAGGTGTTTTAAATATGATTTTAATCTAAACATTGTTTTCACGCCCGTAATAACAGACTTTGAAAGCCACATTGAAAAACCTCACGCAACAGTGGCGCCATCTAGAAAGACAAAAAACGATAGCCCTCATTCCGAGTGTTTTATAAGAAAAAGTCCTCAGAGGTCCCAATATTCACGAAGCCCTCGTACAATAAAATACTTGCGTTTAGCTCTAGTCTATATTATATGCAGGTGACCCAAGTGTCCCGGTTTGCGACGCCCCTAGGATAGTACCACAAAACCCAGGGCACCGTAATATACAGTTTGGGAGCTTCTAAAGCCGAGTTTAGACTTGCAAGAAAAATCCTGCAAGTTGCATTGCATTGCGGCGCTCGGTTGACCACTACAAACTCGTTGGCTTTACGGCCTCGCAATGTAAAGCAACTTGCACGATTTTTCATGGAAGTCAAAACTTGGCTTAACAATACTATAAAAAACTTGGGGCATAATTCCCGACTCTTATACACTGAAATTTGAAATTCTAATTTTCGTGCCGCTCCGCTCACGTTAATACGATTAAATAAAAGAGTGATAGAGACGAAATGATACAAACTTTGAATTTCAAAGTTAGAAGTAGGTCTGCAGGACCATAGCGTTGGCACATCCCCACGCAGCACATTTGAGCGAACTTGAAGTCTACTCTGAGGTCGCTAGAGACACTGAATATTTTGAGATTAATTTGCGTTTCCAAGTATTTCTGTATTATTTCCTTATTTGAGGAAGTTAGATTATTAATATAAAAAAATATAAACTACATTTTGATGTTAAATCATTGGCTATTCTTATTCATCTGTGCTCCCATCTAATTACCGTTTTACTTTTTTTCCTACAAAAGCGACACGATAATTAGACTAAGGGCACAGATCTGGATGTAACCTGGTGGCTAATTCATCTGTGCACTCAAGTCTAATTACCGTGTTACTAGTTGAAAATGAAAGTGGAACGCTGTGGTGTGAAGATGAACAGAGAAATGAAAATGGCCGTCATAACCAATTATAATTTATCAGTGTAGTTAGCATCTAATTATCTAGACTATTTAATGAATGGCTATAATAAAGGTAAGCCTCTGTTTGTTTATATTTTAGATGTGATATCTAATTTAATAAAATCAACAACCCTATTATAGACCGAGCTAACTGAAGTAATTGTAAATATTATAAATTATAATCCCGTTTAAGATTTATTTTCTTTATTATTATTATTGTTAAGCGTAATTATATAGTTTTCTATTAATATAAGTGACTGTAACAGTTTATTTGACAAATAATGAAAGAAGGGTTCATATTTTTTAACATTTTAAGTTTTTAAGTAGTAGTTGCAGTCCTTGTTATCCAAAGATGTAATTTAGTTTTGTCATAATTTTCCTTATTTTTATCACCTACATTTTCTGCCTATTTTTGGCTAGACGATATTTAAATTGTTTGTTAGTTACCTGCTATTTTGTGATTAAGTATTTTATTTAAATAAAAGACAAATATTTTTGGGATATTCGGGTGAAAACAATGAGCGCTAATAAATAAATTTATTAGTTGCTTTGATTACTTGTAATTTGAAGAGTTGGTTAATTTAATACCAGAAAGTATGTAAGATATAATTCATTTTTATTTCAAAAGGTTTATTTAGCCATCGGTTCTTCGATTTTACTAAATTAAGCCTTAAAACGTACTACAATTGTTATAAATATAATGGAGGAATTGAATTTTTGTCTATAAAATATGAACATTAATTTAAAATAAATGTTATGAATTTGCTATTTTAATAAGTTTTTATTGTAAAAAATGTGCTGTTTAAAGAGACATCTTGGAACATTTTTAGTAATTATTATGCACAATTTCTACCTTGGCTGTTTGAAATAAAACAATCAGGCATTAAAAAATAAAATTAAAACAAGTACCTACTTAATGACTTGTATGTACTGCTTGTGAAATTGCGTACATGAGATAGAGATATACAACACAATACATTAAAGCTGATAGTTATTTATAATTTCTTTCCGGTCATTTCTAATAGCGGAATATTCTGCACCTTAAAATAACACGTATAGAAAGAGAAATAGCAGGTGCATTCAAGTTAAGCATTGATTTATACCGGGTGTGGCCTGTAATACGAGCAAAAAAATTAAACATTGATAGTCCTCGTCAATCTGAATAACATTAGTTCAGTGACTTTTAAAAATAATGGAGTCTCTGAATTTTCCTTTTTTTTCATACAAATTAAATACTGCTATCAGTGTACGCCATCCTAGAACACAACTGACGTCGCCTGTCACGCTACAAACATCAAGCATTTTGCTTTGCATTGCTTCTTCGAAAAAACATAAAAGTGTAATAAAAATTACAAAACTAATTATTTTTAAAAGTCGCTGAACTAATGTTGTTCAGTTTGACGAGTATGATCTATGTTTTAATTATTTGCTCATATTACAGGCGACACCCGGTATAATGGGTTTTATACAATGAATACATTGAGATTTTTATTTGTCTGATAGAAAGAGAAAGAGCTATCTCTCTCATGACGTTCTGACGCTGTATGCCAAGTTACATTAGATAGGTTAATCGAGTGCCTATGAGAAAAACTGTATATTGCTGAATTTTAATTCAAACAGTCAGTCATAGATTTGCTTTGATTTTTAGCGTTAGTGCCGTCCGCAAGAATCGAATATTTACGTGCCAAATAAATTAATGTTTAATTCGATTATAGAAAAAGAATTTAATTACGATTTAATAGTTGAGTTTCAGAGATAAATTTATCTACTAAATATTTGGACTATTTAAGTAGATTATTTTGCGTCAATAATGTAACCTTTTTTTGTTTATAGTTACTTTTAAAAATAAATTTGAAGTAATTTGCAAAAATGTTGTGCGTCTCATTTTGTGCTCCTCATTGGATGCCACAGGCTTAGCTTTGCCTTGTGTGCTCATAGGCAAACCCCCTTATTTAAGTATGTGTGTGTGGGTGAGTGTGTAGGTATGTATGTTGCTCCGTCATGCTAAAACGACTGGTATTAAGTAATTAAATTTGGCATTTTTGTTTATAATGCAGCGTCAATATAGACCACGATGTTATTTCTGGGAATTCCTACGGGAATTATTAAAATCCCGGCATTTAAATTTAACTACTGTATCTAAGGATTTATGCGTGTGAAGCCGCAGGTGAACACTAGTAAATCCTAAACGAAAATGAAAAATAAAAATGAAAAAATATTTATTAACGATAATCTTCCTTGAAATTAAACAGTTTTTTCTTAAATTAATAATATAAAACGATAAGTTTAAGGACAACTTAAAATTTCTTATCTCTAACATGCATTATACAATAACTTTGGTACCCGTACTAGGCATGCCTGTATCGCGGGGACCAATTACATTATAGTTTCTCCAAATATGACTATGCCGGCTGATAGATATAAACTCGTGGGTGGGACTATTGTGGTACCCTAGTGGCACCTATTGTACGGATCTCGACAAAATACTAAAACAAGTGTTAGGAACGCCACCGTTCATTAAAAAGCGTCAAGCTCAATGTTTGAAAACTTTCAAACACTAGATGAAAACCAATTCGCTCGGTAAAACGTAGACTCAATAACATGTGAACACTTTTTGCGCCATCTGTAAAGACGTCGTACTTATTGAAGCGTATATTCCTAGCCTTAATATTATTACAAACGTACTTTCACAGCTAACCTACGTATCGGTATTGCTAAGTAGGATATTTCCTAAAATATGGCCAAATAACTGAGATTTCTGTCTCATTATGCAAAGAATTAGACCTAAATATACGGCCGATTCGTCTGTATGATGATCTGAATGAAAATCGACTCGTGTGTGTGGGACTTAAGTCACAATGGAACGAAATGCAACCTGTGACACGTGATGACGTGACCACTAACGCCACTTTGATGTGATGACTTTGAATGTTTACTCGCACGCCACTTTCTTAGTAAATTCAGTTTATATTAAATAACTCGATAATCCGAATTTTCCGCCTACAAGTTCTCGGATTGACTAATTTTTTACGCTCTTTAATGTGCATTTCGTTCGAGTTACCGTAGAACGAAATTTTAATATAGATACAAGTTCCCTTTCACAACCATTCATTTCGCTTATATAAGGTTCCACTCAAAACACGATAGATGGCGACACATCCCGTTGATATCAGCGCCATCTGTGGAAGGGAGGATACAACTATCTTTTGAAAGCTACGGCTAATGTTACTAGTAACGCCATCTACAGTTGGTGATTAAATGAGACAAATTAAATACGACGCTTTTTGTTAGTAAAATGTTTACGTTTCGGGCTTTGGATGCAAAGTTAAGGAAAACGCTAAAAGATGGCGCAATTATGATGAAAGATTTGGTAATTATTATGATATGATGCATGATGGATGACACATTTAATATTCTGGGATTTAGATCACTTTCGATTAAATAAATTAATATTCAACAAAAATTGTGAAGATCAATTAGGCAATTAAGAATCCGCGTGGCGTCACGCTGTGCGGCAATTTTTAGCACGGCGTGACGTCATGGACCGACTTGAAGTGTTTCTTTTGTAATTCTTTGTTTGTATGACAAAATAAAACATTATTTTTATGTACATGTCCAACATTTTGTGATAATACCGGTGTGGCCTGTAATACGAGCAACAAATTAAAACAAAGATCGTCCTCGTCAAACTGAACAACATTAGTTCAGCGACTTTTAAAAATAATGGAGTCTTTAAATTTTCCTTTTTTCAAACAAATTAAATGCTGCTATCAATGTACGCCATCCTAGAACACAACTGACGTCACCTGTCACACTACACAAAAACAGCATTTCGCTTCACATTGCTTCTTGAATAACTAAAAACTGTAACAAAAATTAAAAAACTAATTATTTTAAAAGTCGCTGAACTAATATTGCTCACTTTGAGGAGTATGATCTATGTTTGAATTATTTGCTCATATTACAGGCCACACCCGGTATAAGTGACGAACTAAATATTATAAAATCGAAAGTTTGTAGATAAGTGTTTGTATGTTACCTTATCTAAACCGAACCGATTAAGATAAAATATGGTTTGAGTTCCCGCGGAATAGCGACAAACGAATTCTACGCCGACGGAGAAACTACCAATTTGAACAATATCTACTACTTTTCATATCAAAATCAGCGCTGCAGGCGTCTAACGCTTCAGCATGATGCTGAGTCAGCGACCGTTTCACTTTCGCGGGGACACGCAAAATTGTGTATGTATTTACTATTTTCATGTGTTTTCTGTAATTTATTATTATTATTTTTGGTTTATTTGTTTTGCTGCATAATAATATGTGTGTCTTCTGTGTTAGTGAATAAATGTCTTCTTTCTTTCTTATATAAAATCTTTACTTTTGTTAAAGAGTTAAATTGAAATACAAACTGAAATATAGTTGCACAGAAAAACCAGAAAAATAAGACCAGCACTGGAAATCGAACCCAGGTCCTCGGCATTCCGTGCCGCGTGCTATAACGCTACACCACTGCTGGACAACGGTACAGACACGAATTTCCCCTATGCACCACATATCTCAGCTTGTTTGTTTCTTATTTAGCCACTTAATTAGTGACGCTAGCGACATCTATACCGTATCTATACCCTCTATGCCCTCATCGAGAAACTTTCGGCATTCCATTGGAACTAACCGCTCACCCGGACAAGAGATATTGTTAGTAAGCAATCGAATTAAGATTGTTTTTTTTTTGAATCTTTTTGTATTTTTTATTTCAATTCCAATTTTTTTACTTTTACGGGATGACTATTTTAATAGCGGTCAGAGGGTCACCGACGGTGCTGGCTGAAAATCAGTGCTGGGGCGTTCTTAACGTCTCAGCATTATGCTGAGCCAGTGTTCGATTCACAACCGCAATGACACATACTATCTTATTTACCTATCTATACTATCCTACTTAATAATATTGTTGTGTCTTGTGTATTGTTCTCTATTGCTGTGTTGTGAAGACCGTAACGTTTAAAAAACCACAATACTAACGCCATCTAGCGATATTTCACCTGTCTTTTAGCCCACATTAAGAGAGCTCGATAAATACGAAATTTTCCGATGATAATACGATGGAAAACCATTATGCATTTCTGTATTTCTTTCGCATTTATAATTTATGTAATGGTATTAAATAAACATGGATGAATCTTTTGAGTGACCTAGTTCTTTATTACGTCAAGTTACATACTCACCGAACATCAACCGCCGCGCAGCGAGGAAGAAGGCAAGCCAGTGCGGCAGAACGTTCCCAAAAAATTAAACAGATAAAAAGGCAGGATTACGTGCGTCACCGACATCTGAACTACCCTCATCTCGCCGCTATTGATTCACTGCGGATAATTGAGTACACGCGTGTCACCCCCCCCCACCCCACACGCGTCGCACCTCATTTGATTACAACGGAAAAAGCGGCGAAAAATCGAGTAGATGCGATGCAGTAATCGGCCCGTCGCCATGACAACCCATATTAACGCGGGGAGGCGCGCACATAAATAGATTCGCACATAATACCGATCCACACACTCCCCCGCGCCTCCTCATTTTTGTACAGTGTTAAAAAGCCTAAAACCGCCCCCCGGCCCAGTTTAAACAACCCCCGCGCCATGCAGATTAGCTAAAACTACGCATTTTTTACCCCACTCCAGAGGGATCTTTTTTCTCGTTTTTCCTCTTGCCTCCTGCTAACTACCGAAATGTGGGTTGGGGGAGGCAGGAAAAGTTTGTGTTTTAAATATGTCCGAAGGCACGCATTACAGTCGTGTGCGAAATACGAATCATTAGAGGACCCTTTCCCGGGCTCTGGATTTGCTATTCCGATGTTTTATTTGATACTTATCATGAGTAATGTCGAAGTAAACAGTTAAATTCATTCGCAGCTTTGTTAAATACGTTAATGTGTGGACTGTGGGCCGTCTACCAATCTTAGATGGCCTTGAACTTTAAAGATAAATAAATACCTATTTATTCGTGACATTTAGAATAGAAGAATAGAATATAATAGAATAAGCCTTTATTAACACACTTAGAGCAACATAAATATTATTAATAAACGGAAGATATTTTTCAAATTAAACTCATAACTACTTATAACATAACTAAGTGTGATAAATGGATTGGGCTCAGCGTATGCTGTGGACGCACACAAAGTGCGCATGCACACAGCGCTGATTTACAGCCCAATCCAACCCTTTACACTTGCTGCCTATCTTTGTGTTTATCACTGTGGGTAGGTTAGAATACAAAATCGGATGGCAAAATATTTTTTTTTTGTAAAAAATTATAATAATTTTACACCTAATAACGGAATATAAAAAAGGACGGTATTTAATTACAAAAATAATTGAGCCTTTAAGAAGGGTTTGAAATGAATAAGGCACTTTTACGAGGCATTACAGCAGTAAAATAGTTGAAACATGCACGAAATTAAAAATCTTAAATTATGGCACAACGCGACACAACACCCTAATGTGGACAAGTGGTTTCAAAATTAATTTGTCGGTCTAAAAATAAAATACTCATTTAGGCGTTGCAAAAAAAAAAAACGCAAACACAAACAAATTACCATGAAATTGTCCGAACTCAAAATGATATCGGCCTTGCAGCCGACGCTGGTCTTCCGTTGGAACCATTACAATCGTTCAACATAAATCGTTATTGGGATTTCCACTGATTAAAAAAAAATTGGTATACATTTTAGAAATAATATCACGGTGTAATAACATTAAAAAGGGAAACCAATGGTTTGTACCAAGAAAAACTATTGATCAGTAAAAAAATTAGCATCGTTGAATGAGATTGTCAAAATTAAATATAAAATACTAGCTGGTATTTTTGAGCATTCAAAGATCTAATTTATTAAAAAGATCTCCAGCGAGCAAATCGAATGTGCTTTGTGTTGGGATCCTATTTTAATGATTTAGTATGCATTAGGGCGTAGAGAATCTAAACTATCCAGAACAGGAGCTCCACGACGCGGAGCTTCGCCAATTATGTTATGTCTCATACATATAACTGTTTAGAAATATACATTGTCTTCAAATTCTTCCTATTTCGAAGGATTTTGAGTAAGACGGCTCAGTTTTTAATTTTTAACTATGACTCAAAGTGGAGTCACATCTTCGATGCACACTATATCAAAATCAAATTACGGAAAAATCTGTTAAAAACAATTAGAAAATTAATTAATTAGTGAATTAGTCTCAAAAAACATTTACAGGGATTTTCAGTCAAACGAATCAAACCCCCTGCTGAAGTATTTTGGCAGAATTTGAAGACATTTTCTATAATCACTGGGTGTTTTTAAATCAAAATGTGGTTACAATTTGGAGGTTCTTTAATATTGTTGGATGAAAATTTATACTTAAGCTTGGTGATATTTTTTTACCATTAATGATACATGTAATTTTTTCAAACGACAGCGCTGGTACGGCCAAAAACATGCTAAAACAAAAAAGAGTATTTTGTATTTACACATACAATATGTTACGCTAAAACAAACTAATATTTACCAAGAGCTGACAAATACATTCAAAACTAGTGTCAAAATTGATAAACGAGTGGAATCCAAATAGAGAATATTTAGAATGGCACCAAATAACCGTGCAAATTGGACATACCGGTGGCGCAGTGGAAATCACTTTCATTTTCGGTTTCAGCGGGAAGTTGACAGCATTGAAAATTGATAGGCCATTGACATCCTGTATTCTGTAAGCGAATTATTTCACACCACCTTTTGTTAGCATGGAGAACAGATGGCCGTTGGGGCCAAAGAGTTCTCGAATGGAGGCCGCGGATCAAGCGCAGCGTAGGCCTCCACCAACAAGATGGACGGATGACCTGGTTAAGGCCGCAGGTTCACGGTGGATGCAGCCTGCTTCCAACTGAAGCAACTGGAGGTTAATGGGGGAGACTTATGTTTAACAGTGGGCATTCTACGGCTGATACGATGGTGATGATGATTAAGATTGGTTTTTGGAGTCTTTTCGCTGATCTACTGTTAATGCACCACCTGCTGTGAACTAGTCCTTTTTCTTTCTGTAAAAAGTTTGCCTGGAAGAGATCGCTCTTAAGCGATGAGGCCGCCTATTGCTTACCTTGTAATTTTCTCTGTGTACCTGTTTTCTGTATCGCTTACTATTTCTGGTGTACAATAAAGAGTAATTGTATTGTATTGTATTGTACCTATTGTCTTTTTGTATTTTTTATATGAAACCCAAATTTTGTTATTTTTGTTACGGTCATCCCGTAAAAGCCATGTCGAAAATACAAACTGAAACAAAACTGAAACTGAAAAAATAGACCAGCGCTGGGAATCGAACCCAGGTCCTCGGCATTCCATGCCACTACACCACCACTGGAAAACTCCACTGCACTGATCCAGTACCTGGATTCGATTCCCAGCGCTGGTCTATTTTTCTGGTTTTTCTGTGCATCTATGTTTCAGTTTGTATTTTCGATATGGCGATGATGATGACTTTTTTTTACAAGGGTGGGGAGAGGCCACCAAGCTGGTCGCCTTATCTTAAAGCCTAGTTCTTTACTACATGCATCGTCACCATCTGGATGAATAGCGATCTACCACTATGTTTCTTTCGGCTCTTCCCGTCACGTATGTGGAATCAGCACTGTTTCCAGACAATTTAAGACGACCAGATGGCCTAGTGGTTAGAGAACCTGACTACGAAGCTTGAGGTCTCGGGTTCGATTCCCGTGTCGGGGCAGATATTTTTATGGAAAATACGAATGTTTGTTCTCGGGGTCTTGGTTGTTTAATATGTATTTAATTTAAGTATGTATCTATCTACATAATTATATTTATCCGATGCTTAGCCTATAACACAAGCTTTGCTAAGCTTACTTTGGGACTAGGTCAATTGGTGTGAATTGTCCCGTGATATCCATATCCATACTTATATTATAAATGCGAAAATGTGTGTGTTTGTGTGTATGTTTGTCGTTTGTCCGTCTTTCACGTCGAAACGGAGCGACGGATCGACGTGATTTTTGACATAGAGGTTGTTTATGAGCCAGTGACATAGGCTGCTTTTTATCCCGGAAAATTGCAGTTCCCGAGGGAACAGCGCGCGATAACCAAATACCACGCGTGCGGAGCCGCGGGAAAAATCTAGTTAAAATATATAAAAAATAAGGCAACACCGACTGACCTAGTCTCAAACTAAGCAAAGGATTTATACTTCCTTTAAAGACCGATAATAGACCAGTGACATCTTCTTGAGTTGTAGCTATTTAAGGACGGTGGCGATCGTTTTCCATTAGATACCTACCCGCTTCCTCGTTCATAAAAATAAACAAGTCAATCATGCATATGGCACGTTGCAAACCCGAATCTACATCTACAGCAGGGCTACTACGAAACTTGAAACTCGAAGTTCGTGTCGTGCGGTCCCCTGACACTTATACTATTTTATAAGAGAGCGAGAGGGACGGTACGATACGAACTTCGAGTTTCAAGTTTCGTGGTAGCCCTGATGGTCCACATCTTCGGTCTACCTAGTAGAATGTTTTTCTTGGTCTTACGTTGGATCGTAATTTACAATGGAGCCCGCATATTTCTGGTCTTGCTGGTAGATTGAGCTCTGCCGCCTATGCTGTACGAAGAATCAGACAATTTACCAACGTTGAAACTGCCCGGCTAGTTTATTTCAGTTATTTTCACAGCATAATGTCCTATGGTATGCTGATTTGGGGCAAGGCAGCCGACATAGAAACTATCTTCATTCTACAGAAGAGGGCAGTCCGGTCTATCTACAACCTTGGCTCCGAGATTCACTAAAAGAACGCTTCAAGGAGATAAACATCCTCACAGTAGCTTCACAGTATATACATGATGTGATATTGTATACACACAAGAATATCGAGTCCTTTAAAAAAGTGTCAGACGTACATGATATCAATACTCGTAATAAGCACAAGCTTGCCGTTCCAAAAATTCCGTTTACGGAAAGTAAGCAAATCTTTTGTGGGAAACTGTGTGAGATTTTACAATAAAGTTCCTGTAGAGCATGGAAAATTGCCACACAACTCTTTTAAAGAATACATAAAGAGTGCAACTTCTGAAGAAAGCTTACTTATAAGTTGAGGAGTACTTATGTGATGATGCGACATGGCCTAAACTGAAAGCCGATGAAAATTAGGATGTTGATGTGTGATGTGATGTATTCGTGTTTGTGTATGTGTGTGTTTTTATGTCGGTGTATAAATAAGTGTTGTGAAGTGTGACTTGGCAGTGTCCCGGCGCATTCGTGTCTAGTTTCTGGTTCTGTTGCCGTTGTCCACGTTGCAGAATTTAATTTAAAAATATTTATTGGTTGACATTTGGAGACCTTATACATCTCCATTTTCTTTATTTTAATAATTATTTTAAGTTTTGACATTGGAGGCTTTTTACACCTCTGAAGATTGTATAATTTGGTTAATTAAATTAGTTTACTTTGACATTCAGAGACTATATACATCTCTGAATTATTTAGATTAGGAATTTTATTTATTGTTAACTCAGGGACTTTCTACATCCCCTTGCTATATAGTAATTTTATTTAACTCAGGACTTTATACATCCCCTTGCTATATTTAAGGCTGTATATTGTTAAGCTTATGGATTTTAAACGTGTATATTTAGTTTAATTTCTAGTCACAGGCCCGCGACGTCGAAGCGCCCAAGACGATCCCATAGAGCTTATGGGAACGGAAGCAATACCAATGCACTCGGTACCGCTCTGCTTTCAGAGCATGACATGAGTTCGTGTGAGCTAACTTTGGGGGCGGCAGACGTGAGCTTGCCTTCGGAATCCAAAGTTTAATGGTTACTTGACCTGAATGTAAATTTCAGAATTAAATTATTATTATTATTATTATTTTTTTTTAATTTATGACGGTGGAAGCAGTCTACACACTTCCCACTGAACGTAGATTATAGTTAGAGTTTAGTTTTGTAACTAAGGGACCCCATACATCCCTGTATTATTATTATTAATTATTTTGTATTTTCTTTTATTTCATTGTATACTGTAGTTTTTTTAAGTATTTTATTTGTAATTATTTTATGTTGAAAAAAATGACTTTCTGCCAAGTTTCTTGCGGCGCATTCTTCTTGGCATGATGGTCTTTCCGAAGCGCTGGTAGTTTTAAAAAATGACGTGTAAAAGTGCCCATTGCGGCCTATTTACTGAATAAATGATTTTGATTTTTTTTTTTTTTTTTAGAAGTCCTGCGCGCCACTGCTCTGCTCGCGCCCCGACGAAACTAACACCGGCGCACAACTACCCGCATTTTCATCGACATTTTTATTGCCACTGTCAAATGTAGGGTAGCACACAACACTTTAGTCTGGCTAATGAAAGATGAACCTGCAAAACCGCGGAAAATTCAAAACAATTGCAGATGGTATCACTATAGAATAAGTAATACTACAAGTACAGAAAGCTTCTCTGCCGTACAAAAGTAACTATTAGGCATAAGAATCTCACCTACTTTATGCTTCTCTGTCTATCGCATGCCTATGGGAAAATAAGTAATTATTTAAAACGATATGTTGAACATAAAAAAGTTAATACGAATATTTTTGAGCAAAAGTGAATCTTAAAAACCACAATTGTATTAACCAGTTCCGAAAGGGATATTAGTATCAAAATATTTTGCCTTGCATACTACCCTACAAATACTACTAACCTACAAATTCGGGCACCGCATCTAAACACTCTTTTTTCTGTTTAAACATGGCTTCCCTCTCTGCTTGTTTTTGTTTGAATTCGCTTATCGTGGTTAAAATAATCTGTGGCACCACTTTTGATTGTTTCACCCATGTTTCAGCAGTAAATTTCCAAAAAACTCTCAATAAGTCACAGAATAGTTAATAGTACAAGCTCAAGTGTCTGTTTTCTTATTTAGAAAAATATGGCTCTGTCCATCGGAGGACAATTTTGCCAGTGTCTAGTAGGTGTTGCTTTGCCGTTATACGCTAAAAAAAGTCTATAAAACGAAATATGAGGTGGATGAACGATGACCCTGTTTTCTTATACTCTTCTTCTTCTTCTCTTTTAAAATATGGCTTTTCTGTCCTAATTAATAGGACAATTTCGCCAGTGTCAAGTTAAACTCTCTTTGAGAGGCACGTTGTACGGTGATTGTAGTTTTTGCAACTTGATAGTAATAAAATTCCAGAAACCACGTGGAGACCACTTGCGCATTAAAAAATGTTAGACACGAGAGCAATATAGGATTTGGGATCACTGTTCACTGTTAAGGTTAATCGCCGCATAAAACACTATCAAAATTATACTTCAACTAGCCCAAAGAAACAGAAATAGCAAAATCAGATATCGTCTACATCCGCCATGTTCGAATGCTACAAATCGAGTCTCTTTGGTCTGTTTGCCCATGACATTTGAATGATGTTGCCACTCAAATAAAAGCTGGGTTCAGCTTTCATTAGCCATACTTAACAACATCACTCTGTAAAGGCACGTTCACACCAACCGATGATATCTCACGGTAGTTCCATGTTCAAAATTCCAGTTGGATTAATACTCGCAGTAGCTTCTTTTTGTACTATCAAAGGAACTACACTGCGAATAATCCTTCCAATTCGTGGTCGTATCACACGAGAAATTCTCTCACCCAACGGTTATTCTGCGTTTTTTTAGCGTCTACGCATACCTACGAGTATGTAAAAAGGTTTTAGGCTAAATTCTTATCTGTGAAATTACATAAAGCCTCTAAAAACAATGTGATTCCCCTACGGGAAGGGCCGTTATTATTTCCCGATTTATTAGTTAGCGGTCCGGCTCCCTTTATTCCTACAGGATCTCTATGCGCGTTTTATTTTGAAAACGATTTTAGATAAGGGTTAGGATGGATGGTGCAAGCGATGAGAGTTTAGCGGAGAATAGGATTGCCTGGTTTAAAAACCGCTATTACTATTACTAATTAAGTAGATACCTAATTTTTAGCTGGGCTTTTGCTTATGTAGACCAATTATCTGGCAGTAGAACTGGAATTCCGGGATTTTGCTAAATTACCGTTGAAATTGTAGTTTTCATTGACATTCCGTGCCAAATTTCAAGTCATTACTTAGCGGTTAGCATTTTGGGATTTTAAATGGATTACATTGGAATATCGGGACAAAATGACCTAGGTATATGTTATTCTAGATATCCAGCTTTCTGCATATACATACAAACGTTGCAATGAGGGCTATCGCGTATGAATTCGCCACTAGAGGCGCTAGTGTAGCGTGAGGTCTCCGAAATGTCTAATCTCATAGTTTTTGGGTGAGCTACGCGGGTTTATTTATAATTAGAATAATTTTGTGAATATTTTGCAATATCTGAAATTAATTATGGCAAATATGCGTTCCGGGGCAATGAATGTCTGTGTTTTGAGACAGTTTTGTCTTTCGGAAACCTTTGTCCTCCCTTTTTTCCGAACAAAACGGGGACTATGCAACACTGTGGCATGCCCGACATTTATATGGTACGGTTTTAAGGTGTATTAAATATGATTTTAATCTAAACTTTGTTTTCACGCCCGTAATAACAGACTTTCAAAACCATACTTAAAAACCTCACGCAACAGTGCGCCATCTAGTGAGACAAAAAACGATAGCCCTCATTAAGTAAATGTTTGTAATTAGAGTATTTTAAAGTTACTGCGACCCCGTAAAAGGATCGCGAACCTACAGGGGCATTGAGCAATGACAGTGAGCGGAGGTGTACGATAGCGGGTGTGTCATACTTTATACTAGCCGTCACCCGCGACTTCGTCTGCGTTAATTTCGGTTTTAACTTTCCCGCGGGAACTTTACAATTTTCCGGGATAAAAGCTATCTTATATTCCCCGAGACTCAAACTATCTGTACACCGAATTTCATCTAAATCGGTTCAGCGGTTTAGACGTGATGAATTAACAAACAAACAAACAGACTTACAAACTTTCATATTTAGTATATTAGTGGGAAGTGGTATTTTGTCTGTTTATTTAAGTCTCATATGTATGATTAAATTTAATGTAGGTACACAATTGTCTTTTTTATTTATTTTTTGAGTATCTAATACTCTTTTTCTTTTTACTGTACATAATTTTGACTGTTTGCGTATCTTTATAAATTGTCATCTCTTAACGTTAGCTGGAAGCGATACCTTATATTAGGAGCTTATTAGCCTTTCTACTTCTGTCCGTGTATCGGTTTTCTTTGTGTTCGTGCAATAAAGAATTTACTTTAATTTTACTTTAATTTATTTGAATGTACTTATATATAACTTAACTTAATAAGGGCCACGGAGTTTTGAAATTAAAAATTTGCAAAATGAAACATTTGGGAAAAAAAATTGCGACGACATAATACAAAATCCTTTCCATTCAATTCAAACATATTTAGATAAAAACGCAAACGTATTTTTAATTTCATTTTATCTGATAAAATCAAGTGGTCCTTATTCTCTTTCGACTAGTAAGTATTACTATGTGCTGTCCTGCCTTATACTCAAGTGTGTAGATTATACGAGTATTTGAGGGTTGTGGGGTCAAACCAAATAACTTGATCCAATAATTTCAAAAAATTTCGAAGTAACATTTTTATAATAGGTGCTATCAGCCAAATATGTGGTCTACCACTCTAAATTTGATAATCGTTTGGATGTCACAAAACAATAATGCCATTAGACGTTGTCTGTCAACTTGAAAGTTCGACTTTAACGACATATTCATTTGATAGGAACGTGTTTAAAAATTGATAGACCACTTATTTGGCTGATGGTACTTAGTTTTTTTATTCATCACACACACACACACAAACATCACGCCTGTATCCCCAAATGAGGTAGGCAGAGCACACGAAATGTTACCGCTTCGGAGCCACTTTTAGCAGTTTTAGGTTTTAAGTTTGACAAAAACGGTACAATAGTGACAGGTTGCTAGCCTGTCGCCTACGGTATACCTTAACCTATATCCTCAGTCGCCTCTTACGACTTCCACGGAAGAAAGGAGAGGTGTTATTCTAACCCGACACCACACAGGTTTTTATTCATCAGTCAATTATTTTGACTTATCGGGTTTATCACCGCAACCCCCGAATGTAGACTTCTTGGCACCTATGACTTGCACCCTGCAGCTAAAGCTGGAGGAACGTGTGGGACGATCGATGTAGCCCCGAGGTATCGTTGCAAACACCAATGATGTTTTTTATGCCGGATTCTTTGTATACGAGCCTCAACTGAGTTATAATTTGCAAAGGATGCTGCTTTAAGTACTTAGTGAAATATTACAATAGTTTTTTGGACGGGATCCGTAAAGGTTCTGTTTATTGGCGTAAGAAACAAATTGGACATAAATAGTTTAGGTTTTTTTAAATAGCCTGTTAAAGTGTCCCACTGCTGGGCAAAGAACTCCCCTTCTTTCCGCCACTCAAGCTCCTGCCACTCTATTTGATGCGTTCAAGTCATACCGCCATCTTCTCTTCGGCCTGCCTCTGTTACGATGGCCATCCCACGGAACCCAATGGGTAGTCACCCGCGACCTTATGATAGTTAACCTTATGCAAAATATGCGTGTTCATGCAGTGGGTAGTAATTTGGGTCCATCGCTGTGAGTGCATGCGGCAGACATGACCAGCCCAGTCAAATAGTTTAGGTTGAAGTCATTTTTTGCTTCTCCTTCTCTCTTTATTTCTTTTTTCTATTTTCTTCTTTTTTTTGCTTTTGTGAAGTATTGCGGTCCAGCTATGCATAGCCGCTCCTGCATTGAATATTTTGCAGTTGTACGGTCAAGGAATTTAATTCATTACCCACTATGGAACCTTTTCAAAGGAAAAGTCATTACGACTTCCCTTGTTAATTAATGCGATGTCCCTATGACGTTTACTGTGAAAGGGTTCCACGGTGGCTCATGAAGTAAAGTCCTTGACCGTAGAGTTAATTTTCTCGCCTTCCTTTCTGTGTTCCCTTCTTTCGCAAACAGAAATTGCATAGAATTTAGTTTCACAGAAAATGTTTCTAAATAAGGCGAAATTAATCTAAGTGCTTCTGAATCAGAGTTTTTAATACCATTAACCAGTAACATCAAAACACAGTTTTAATAAAAACCATTTAATTTCAATCCGGAACCAGATTAATGTTCGATTAACTGTTAAATTTGATTTTTAGTAGCTTTGAAATATATAATTTAATAGTAGTCAATTGTGTTGGCTAACCAGTGGCGTTCAAGTGCAGTATTACCGTATAAAATCTATGGAGGACTCGAGTTTTAAAAGCTCATAAAATGTAGGTATGGTATGGTAATCTAATGGTATCACATATACAGTCATCGATAAATAAATAAAAACGAAGTCCGGTAGTCTGGAACCTTGTATAACAATCATCATCATCATCATCATCATCTCAGCCGTAGGACGTCCACTGTTGGACTCCAGTTGCTTCGTTTGGCAGCGGCCTGCATCCACCGTGAACCCGCGGCTTTAACCAGGTCATCCGTCCATCTTGTTGGTGGACGTCCTAAGCTGTGCTTGCCGATCCGCGGTCTCCACTCGACATATAACAATATTAAATAACTAATACTGAATTACAACCATAACTTAGGCAGTCTTGCAGGAAAAAAAACTAGATTTAGTAGTTAATCCAGGCTTAAGCTTGACAGTTCCATACAATTTGACACTACTAAACTGAGCTTAACGCTAACTCGAGATTTATGTGTTTACTGCAAGTGGGCCTTAATATTGAATATCTACACGAGTAAAATGTTTTTACAAGCTTTTATTTAACTATTGCCTGTTTGTAGTTGTGGCGTCAAATTTTGAAAATTAATTTTGACCTACTTCTAGTGGTAGGATTGATTTGAAATTTGGTATACAGTATTCAAAGACAATGCAAGTAAGTATAGTCAACAAAACGTAAATACAACCAGCAAAAAAAGCGTGTATTAAAATGACATTTTTAACGGTAATTTCCTATAAAATCTACTACCTATGACCTCTCAAGCAGATGATTGTGGATGTGCATGTAGTGAGAAATTACATTTGAAACTGACCATGTGAAAGAAAACGTCGAAACCTGCACATACCTGCGAAAAAAAACTATGATGTGTGTGAAGTTCCCAGCCTGTAGAAGGCTCGAGTGGGAACTATGATTCAAGCCAGTATTTTGAGAGGCGACCTGTGCCCAGCAGTGTGACGTAGATATACAGGCCGGTGACGAGGGGCACGTATCTAAATATCTAAAATTGAAAATATCGATAGTTAAAACGGTCGAAACTAATGTAACCTAACCACTTGTGATATTTTGACCGTCGAATTTTTACAAGCTTTTATATAGTGTCACCTGTCCCGTTGTCTGTCTGTCTATCTGTAATCAAATCTTGCAAGTTAAATTTGACCAACTTCCAGTAGTCAGATTGACTTGAAATTTGGAGTAGGTACTTATGTAAATCACGTGACAATACAATAATCTGCTAGTCACATCTTGGTAATCCGGCCAGGATCGTCTCCGTAGGAAGGAACTCTTCAACGGTTAATAGCATCGACTCGAGGTATGCAAATGTAGTTTAGGTGACAATGCAAGTAGCAAAAAAAGCTTGTATTAAAAATGAAGTTTTTACCAAAAACTTATTAACTTTAGATATATTAATTTTCGATGTTCAGATATGTCCCCGTGACGAGGTCAAAGCTTGCTGTGTTCGTATCTGATAAATACTGCACCGCATTCATTCTTAAAAATAAACATGGCGACTAGATAATTAACCCTTAAACATGCAAATGGTATACTTCAGAGAGATGACCGGCGGTTTTCTAACTTTTCACTTAAGGGTTTTTTCGATGGGAGACCCCCCCCTCCCCGGGGGAGGGTCTGCCTCAACAAATACACGAAACTGGGCAGAGGTCACTAATTCGATTCAGATCTGAATTCTATACGTGTGTACTCGTGTGTGTGTGATAGCGGAGGCGTTTTCAGGCTTATAATTTAATACGTTTTGTTTGTATTGTCGTATTTGTGGATATAAAAACGGCATGGTGGTGTAGAGCGTAGTGGGTTCGAGCCCGGATGCACCACTGCAGGTAATGTTCGAAATTCATGTCCGAAATTACAATAATATCAATAGGTATAAATATCGCGGGACATTTGATATCAATTGAGCTAGTCCCAAAGTAAGACAAATGGCAAATAGCATACATAGTTAAATAAATATTAAACACCCGAGACGTGGGTACAATTCGTATTTTCAACCGACTTCAAAAAAGGAGGAGATTCTCAATTCGTATGTTTGTTTTTTTTTAATGTTTGTTACGCGTTAACTCCAACAAATTGTGGGCCGAATTTCAAAGTTTTTTTTTTGTTCTTAAGGGTATAGTACTTACGAGGTGGTCCCATTGTAACCAACTCAGGATCTGATGATGGGATCTTAGAGAAATCGAGGGAAATCTCAAGTTTTAAATGCACAACTAAAGCGATTTTGGCATTTTTAACACCAAGACAATTATTTACATTCAGAAAGTATCATTTGGTGAACTGGACCTGATGAAGAAGGCCGTTGGTACCGGTACCTACTCTTATAAAATAATATAACTATGTTGTGTTTGTTAATATGTAGTATGTGTGAGGTAGACGACTACATAGTTCCACTCCTGCTGTCTCATGCTGAGGCACCGATTTCAAACTAGTTGAAAATTATTTTCAAGGTTTTTGTAGTCGGTTCCATTTTTTGTAAAGTAATGTTTTTTCATAAATAATAAAATTACCCCGATTGGGAATCGAACCCGGAACCTCAAGCTAGTCTGCCGCCGTATTGTCTAACGTGCTGACGTTCGCGATCGCATTCGCCATCCCTTTCTACCTGCGTCTTATAATGTGTAACAGAAAGAAGTGGTGAAAACGATTGTTATTCCAAGTGTGTTGGACAATAAGGCCTCTGGTTCTCTATCCACTTCTCCGGTCGTCAATAGTAACGCTGCTAAACTATACTAACGCCATCTAGCGATTTCGACCCAACCAGAGTTTCATTATTATCCCGTTTCTTCCTTCCTACCGTCCATTATAATTCATCCAGTTCACACAACCTCAAAATTTCATGCTAGCAACACTTACAAGTGTAACAAAACGAGTACTTCGAATAGCCCCGAAGGCCAGGCAGCCCTTGGAAGGGGTCATTGTCCTAGGCACCCGAAATTCGAAAGCGCTAAAAACATTTTTCAAAATGGCCGCTGAGACCTGTTGCCCATGTAACATTACTCTATGCCAGGGATCCAGAACCTTTGTATTTGGGGTCGCGATTTCCTTAAAATAAAATTGATATTTATTTACTTTCTACGTTTTTGTCATGTAGTGAGAATGTTATGCTTTACATGTATCGGATCATTTATTTGCTTACAGTGTTTTGCAGTAAAAATACCTAAGTACATGATATGTTGTATTGATTGTTTACCTTATCTCTATTGAAAAAAAAAACACAAAGTACTAATGTTGAGTAGGTACCTAGTGAAAAAACACTAGGTACCTATTTTGACATTGTCTTCATTTCTTAATTTTGAGTTACCTGAATGCAATTCTGAAAGGGTAATTTTTTATTTATTTAATGTACACACAGATTTAATTAGAGGTTGTTATTTTCACGTCACTCACATGCTTAGTAATCCTCTCTCAAAAACAATAACAAATGGAAGGTCGCTTAACAACATGTACAACCTTATGTTTATAAAAACAAAACAGTTTACCTGCTAAACAAATTTCAAATGAAAACAAGCAAAAGCATCCAAAAGTACCTAACCTAACCAAATACTGTTTGTGTTTTGAAACTTTGTTGTCTTCGAATTATTAAATATCTAGCCTTTACTGGCTACTTCGTACGCATAAACCATTAGGAACTAGCAGCTGATTTGCAATATCGACACTTTACAAAATATCTCCAGGGACATTCATATTTTACATCAAGATGTAAAGCGTTGCATAAAAAACACCCGCGCCTATTTTTATTTTTCTAATCCTAGTAGTCCAAGTATCTAAATTTTATCCCAATTATTTGGGCATTTGGAGAAACTGTATGCTTTATTCAAGACGTCCATCGACGATCTACGTAATAAAATTTTGTTTGCATTTCTTTTGCGTATCTTTTGACTGCGTAGACCCAGAATTTTGATTTTACACAGCTCCAAGGGGTAACAGACCTGTGTATTTGATATTTATTACAACTGAATACTTCCTCGCGTTCTTGAGAAAAAGGATATTGAGAGATGGACAAACGGACAACAAAGTGTTTCTATAAGGGTTCTGTTTTGAAAGATCGTGTTCTATAAATATCATAATATTTCACCTATTTTGAAAAACTCGCGAAGTCTTAGCTCACAGAGCTTCTCGTAAGTAAAAAGCTATTTTATAACTTAACTAAAACAAAGTAACATCTTTTAAAAGAGCCAAAAATTCACAATCCCTGCGCCAAGGGTCTCGAGCCAGTTGAATTTCGCCTACGCACACACGCGCATGCACACTCGCCTGCATCTTGCACTAATATGCACCTGTACAAGGAACGAATTCGGGACTAGTTTTGGGTAGCGCTAACCGGATTGCACCAGTTTTGGGGCAAGCTTGTTGCTAGATTTTCGGAAGGTTATTTACAAAATTTTATTACTTCAGAACCTAACCTAACCGAGTCGGTTTTGCCCCGACCCTGTTCACTTGACATCATTTTATGAATTAAATTCGGGCTTTGTTCCGCTTAGGTACCTTGATTTTCGTCTCGTGATCATGGCGCATCCAACTGTACCGAAATATCGAGCTTCTCTAAAATCAAGGTACGCGGAACAAAACCCGACGAGCCCGATTCAATTCATAAATTTAGTAATGAACGCGATAGTTAAAATTGTATGTAAGTAGTTAAAAATCTTATGCATATATTTCAATTAAACAGATTCTATTAATATGCCAAATCCGTTATGTGAATTCATAGTAGGACAATTAATGTTGTGCAAAATACAGACCCATGTAGCCTAGCAGTGACTCGAGTTTTCTAAAGTTTAACATGACGTCATTGATGAGAATTATGACAAAGTTTGTGTTTACTAACTCTAAGAATTTGTAACCTTAGATTTAGGTACTAGAAATACTAAATCTATCACTCTTTGGGTTGTCTGACGATGACGACGATTTTCGGGAATTCCCATGGGAATTTATAATAAAATCCCAAAATTTTAGACTGGCAGATCGAAATGGTCTACGTACGCGATTGAAGGCGAGTAAACAGTGGTGAGTGGTAGGCGGGTAATAGGTATGTATTTTGTTTCTTTTCTTTTGTACAATAAAGAGTTTACGTACATATATACGTTTAGACGACCAGATGGCCTAGTGGTTAGAGAACCTGACTAGGAAGCTTGAGGTCCCGGGTTCGATTCCCGTGTCGGGGCAGATATTTGTATGGAAAATACGAATGTTTGTTTTCGGGTCTTGGGTGTTTAATATGTATTTAAGTATTTATATATACCTATATAATTATATTTATCCGTTGCTTAGTACCCATAACACAAGCTTTGCTCAGCTTACTTTGGGATTAGGTCAATTGGTGTGAATTGTCCCGTGATATTTATTTATTTATTTATTATACATACATACATAAACTGATAAAAATAAACTATGTAACAAATTATAACTGTATCAGTACATTTCAAATAGACACGTAACGGCCTTTGCACATATATACTCAGAAGCACAAAATTTGGCCCGCTCTACAAACAAAATTACCTATTTCTCCATACATTTGGGGTCCAGATTTTTTGCCGCTCAGTATATTATGGCATTTTTAGGGTTCCGGAGCCAAAATAGCAAAAATGGAACCCTTATAGTTTCGTCAAGTCCGTCTGTCTGTCTGCCTGTATGTCCGTCCGTATGTCACAGGCACGTGTCCGTATGTACTCGAAAACTACAAGATGTATATCAATGAAATTTGGAGTGATGATGGTGATGATGTCTTGTGGAAGCCGCTATTAAGTTTGTAGTTAAATTACAAAAATAAATATTTATAGGGGGGGGGGGGCACTCCATATACACGTAACAGAAATTTAAAAAAAATTTTTTTACTCGCATTTACGTGTGTGTGGTTTTCAGCTCTTTTGAAATGATATTAAGGTTTCTCAAAAAAACTTTTGATTAAGTGAAGATTTTCGGAAATAATCGCTCCCAAAGTAGCAGAAGTTGTGTCTCCCCCCACCCCTCTATCTTGTAAACCGTTAGTCCAAAAAATATGCAAAAAATATTGAAAGGTAACGCTTAATAAATACTTTCAACGAAAATTGGTTTTAACATGATCGGGTATACCATTTTTGAGTTATGGCCGAAAAACTGCGCTTTTCAACAAAAGGACTTGTAATGGCTACGGAACCCTATTTTGGGCGTGTCCGACACGCTCTTGTTTAATTGTGCCGTCGATGCGCGTTTGAATTAATACAAACGCGATACGCACGCGAATTGTATGGCTGCTGTATGGAAAAAAACACGCTGCCCTCCCGCGTTTCTAAAACGCGTTGTGCAAAGACTCTTGAAGCCAAATTTAGGCCTGGAAGAAAAATTATACATTTTTTTACATTGCACTCGATTTTGATTGCTTCATGGTTGCACAACATTTTCAAAAATGCTACAAACTTCTAGGAAGTTTCTGGAAACATTCAGAATAGAATAGAATAGAATAGAATAGAAAACATTTATTCACATTCACAAAGACACACAAATACAACCAAACTAAAAAACAACAACAGCAAACACAAATAAAACAAAAAAAAAGAAAAACAAAAAATTAAAATATATGATTATGTGTGTCCTCGCAAAAGTGAAACGGTCGCTGACTCAGCATTATGCTGAGGCGTTAAACGCCTGCAGCGCTGATATTCTGTCAGAACCGTCTGTGACTCGCGGAATGATACACAAATATACTCACATAAATAAAATTAAGACATATAAATATATTTTATTATTCAGGAAAATTAAAAGTAATTTTTTCCCGAGGAATTTTTTATAAGTCTTTTATGAATATTATTGACAGGTATCTGTAAACAAGGCAGGCTGTTGAAGTAACTAATAGAGCTTTTTTAGGGTTCCGGAGCCAAAATGGCAAAAACGGAACCCTTATAGTTTCAGACATGGGTCTGTCTGTCTGTCTGTCTGTCCGTCCGTCTGCGGCTTTGCTCAGGGACTATCAATGCTAGAAAGCTGTAATTTTGCACGGATATATGTATATGTAAAGTATGCCGACAAAATGGTACAATAAAAAATTAAAAAAAAAATTTTTTTATGGTAGGTACCTCCCATAGACGTAGTGTGGACATTTTTTTTCACATCCAACCCTATAGTGTGAGGTATCGATGGATAGGTCATTTAAAACCATTAGGGTTTGCTAAGACGATTCAGTGATTTGTTTGCGAAATATTCAACTTTAAAGTGCAAATTTTAAGTAAAATCGAGAGGTAGGTGGAAAAAAATGAAAAAAAATCAGATTGGTAGTAGTATGTATATCAAACTTACAAGAAAAACTATAACGGTTAAGTTTGCTTGAGAATTATTAGTAGTTTAAGAGCAGCATAATGTATAAAATATACCTAAACTTGGAAGTTTCCTTATAAAATACGAAATCCTTAGAAAAAAATACTTAATTTTTTCGGAACCCTATTTTGGGCGTGTCCGACACGCTCTTGACTGTTTTTTTAGTGAGCTAAACTTCATTTCTGGGAAGTATCCACATAAAATTTCGTAACTTTTAAAAACTTTTTGGTGTACTGCTAGTAGTACGACGATCGTGAGTATAATTAAAGCATTTCTGAGCGGCCATTTAAAATTAGATATTTTAGGGGCACGAAGCCATGTTGCATTGGACGTGGTCAGCCAAGCATGAGTTAGATTAGGTTAGGGTTATCAGATAAAAATTTAAAAGTCCAAAGTGCGGTGCACCGCAGCTCATGCTGAGTATGGCTCTACCTGTGCTTTTTGGCACTACTGAAAATCAAAATGTAGTTTTTTTGTTTAACTTGTTACTGGCTTATTTATCACGTAATTAAGTGTAAATTTTTGGCCAACTATTTTTTTTCTCAAATTTTCCTCCTTTTCGATTTCTTTTTAAAATGCTCCACACAACTGTTAGACACTACGTGTATAAAAAAAACAGTTTTGTACCTGTTTAATAAAAAAGTAGTAACTACACTATAGTACTTACACTATATTTTAGATTTTTTTTAAGAATCCTTATATTTGATGGGACCCAGATGTAATCCTGAAAAGAGTTTAAAATCCTGAGATTCCAGAATAAATTGTAAGATACCTAACCCTGGATGCAGTTCGTGTTGTTTTTATTCGTGATGCCGATTATGGACGAAGGCGTTTTTAGTCGCTTGTAATATATATATTTGTCAATATTAATATTGGACGATCAACTTTATACCGGGGCCTATAACAGGAGCAAATAGCTAAAACATTGATTGTACATGTCAAAATGAACGACGTTAGTTCGGCGATTGTTAAAAACATACATGGTAAGTATGTCAACAAAGCCGGCTATGCACTATAACCTTTTGACTGCATTACAAGAATTTAAAGCTGGTTGCGATTCTGAATGGGTCCCGACTCCCACTGTTGAGCTTTAAGTACATAGCATATTCTAGAGTTATTTTTCTTTTTAGTTTTTTTTTGGCAGTTTGGTTTTTAATCTTTTAAACTTTTGTGCCTTGCTTGTCCGAGATCATCCATGTACACTAGTGCGTTTGTGCGTCTCATACTTAGATATGTTTTCATGCAGAATCCACCCTCCTCTCTTCTTGATGATTAAAAGAAAAAGAAGATTGATTTAATTGCCAACATGAACAATACAGGATAGG
>NC_133488.1:20049345-20148017 GCF_025370935.1 Choristoneura fumiferana
ACCGGCCTTTAGGTAGGAATACGCTCATTCATTCATTCATTTTTTGAAAGCTTGAAGGTCGCATCGGTCCGGGAATACCGCAGGCGATAGTTCATTCCAGAGCTTTCCTGTGCGAGGCAGGAAATATCTGGAAAAATGCACAGTAGAAGACTGCCAACCATCTATGTGGTGGGGATGGAAGTGTTGTCGCGTAGGGCGTTGGCGTAAGGATGCGGCAGGAATCAACCCGAATAACTCTTCAGGTCCTTGATGTTTAATATGTATTTATCTATATAAGTATGTTTATCCGTTGCCTAGTATCCATAGTACAAACTTTGCTTAGTTTGGGACTAGGTCAATTGGTGTCAATAAAAATATTAAAAAAACATTTATTGTTACAAAAAAACCGGCCAAGAGCGTGTCGTACCTACACGCCCAAGATAGGGTTCTGTAGCCATTACGATAAAATTAAGTACTTAATATTTTTTTAGGATTTCGTATTGTATACGGAATCTTCCAAGCTTAGGTATATTTTATACCTTAGGCTGCTATTTACTTTTAAACTAGTACTTATAATTCTCAAGCAATCTTATTATAATTTTCCTTGAAAAAAATCAGCCCCACTTTACGTCTATTGGAGGTACCCTAAAAATTTTATTTATTTATTTATTTTACAAGTTACTACTGTCTACTGTCATCGTGGCTGATACGTATCTTCATGCCAAATTACAGCTTTATAGTACTAACGGCCTCTGATCTTAGCCGCGGACAGACAGACAGACAGACGGACAGACATGGCAAAACTATAAGGGTTCCTAGTTGACTACGGAACCCTAAAAAGATCAGGCAACCCTGGCAGCAAATACCTTCGTCTTAGCCACTGGGCACCCCTACCGATTGACATTGAAACCCCTAGCAACGGGCAATAGTGCGCGAGTGTGCGTGTGTCGCTGATCGCGATAGCCGCGCGTGTAGTTGTGACGGTCGGCAGAACAAACTATAGCGAAAACTATTTTTTTATCACAATGGGGGTATTCTTTTGAGTTGATATAGTGTTGATCTAGGAGTGCGTTTTAATCAAATTAATTTTATTTTAATCATTAATTTTAGACATTTTAATTTTTAGTTACAGAATACTTGTTAAATAATAAATTTTGATTTCAATCCGACTATACTATAAATGTGAAAGCTTGTCAGTATGTTTGTTTGTTTGTTACTTCATCACGTATAAACCGCTGAACCGATTTAGATGAAATTCGGTATACTTACAGATAGTTTGCGTCCTGGGGCAGGACATTAGGATAGTTTTACCCCGAAAATTTTCACATTTCCCGCGGAAAAGTGAAAACCGAATTCTAGGCGGACGGAATCGCGGGGAGCGGCTAGTCCTAAAATATTATAATTTTAAGCAAATTTCACAGAATTATCATCATCATCATCAGGAACATTCCACTGCTGAACAAAGGCCTCCCTCTCAGAACGCCATAATTAACGACAACTCGCCACTTGTGGAAACAGGTTACCTGCAACTCTCACGATCGTCAATTAATCTAGTAGGAAGCCTGCCCACTCTTCGTCTTCGTCTTACACTCGTGGACTTTTCTCCCCCAACGGTTATCTGTTCTTCGGGTGATATGGCCCGCCCATTGCCACTCCAACTTACAAAATACTAGAGGTTACCCGCCGCTTCGCACGCTTAAACCATTCGATCTGGTAGTTACAATTGAAATTCCGGGTTTCTACAAAATTCCCCTGGGAATTCCCAAAATTTTTGATCGTGGTCTTCATCGAGGTTGTGTTATGAACAACTGTCCAAAATGTCATTACTCTAAACCTAGCGGTTGAAATTTCAAGCTTTTATCCCTGTCTCGTGGGAATATCGGAATAAAAAGTAGCTTATGTGTTATTCCAGACGTCCAGCTAAGTACATACCTAATTTCATGATTCTAACCCCAGCTTCTATTATTTCGGGATTTTATCCCTATGCCGTGGGAATATCGAGATAAAAAGTAACCTATGTGTTATTTCAGACGCCCATTTATCTACGTACCAAATTTCATCAAAATGCGTACAGCCATTATAGCGGGAAGAAGTAACAAACTTACACACACACAAACTTTCGCATTTATGAGTAGGATTCTTCGAGCTATGTAAATTTACAGATATTTCATCATCATTTGGTCACGTTCCATTGTCGAACACATGCCTCCTCTATGAATAAGAAGTCTTGGGCTGAAGTTGCCACGCCGCCTGAGTGCTCATTGGGAACTTCAGACACATCCTTAAACGGCTTCACAGATCTGTGCAGTTTTTTTCACGATGTTTGATAAAGCTCGTGGTAAATTTCAAATGTAATTTCACGTATGAATTCTGAAAAACTTAGAGATAGAACCTGGAATTTACCCGATGCTTACGGGCTGTAGATCTAAACAACAGAATACCTATCTATACAGTAGCTGCACTTTTATCAAGCCAAATATACGAATTCGTAAACGGCATTAACAGTTTAGATGAAAATCTAGGGATCCGGGGTAATTTGTCAATGTTATCCTCATGAACATTATATATTTTAGGTAGATGTTTTGGTTTTAAGTACTTAATGGCTCAGTGAAGCAATTTTTCAACAGGTAGCTGTATCTCGAAAGCAAACTTGAAATAGATAACAAATACATCAATTCAATTAAACATCGATCTCACAAAAAAATAATGACATGACGACCGGATGGCCAAGTGGTGAGAGATCCTGACTACGAAGCTATTTGTATGAATAATACGAATGTTTTTTCTCGGGTCTTGGATGTTTAATATGCATTTAAGTATGTATTTATCTTTATAAGTATGTTTATCCGTTGCCTAGTATCCATAGTACAAGCTTTGCTTAGTTTTGGACTAGGTCAATTGGTGTCAAGTGTCCCATGATATTTATTTATATTTTATTTATTATTTACATTTAAATAAACAAATGCACTAACCAACTTTCTCTGCCGTCGGTACTTCTTACTAGTGTGTATGCTAGACAACGCCTAGACGTCTGACCCACTACCGGCGACCTTGTGTTTCTTATGTTTTCCCGTCGTCTCGCTCTTGCGCGTGCACAAACCTGCATTCCCGGTCTCCTGTCTCGCTCATGTGTAGACTGTTGATAGTTAAGACGGAACTATAAGGGCGGGCGAGGAGGTTACTTAACGGGTAGTGGTGGTTGTTAGGACCTTTTGGAAGTGACAGGACCGGTTCTCTATGGAATTGCGTCAGTACGAAGGATTGTCTACTCGATGTGGATTAACCGGAGGTTTCGTTGTGGGTTTGTGGTTTCTGAACTTCCGAGATGGTTTAGTTATTGTATTGTAAGGAGGGGGAGAGGATTTGTGTTTCTCTTAAGTTACACTTGAATCAGGCGTAATTATAATACTTATTAACACATGATTATATAAAATAAACTGTAGTGGTGTCCGAGTGATTTGACCTATGGCCTCCCAAGCAGAGGCTCGTGGGTTCAAACCCCGGCTCGCACCTTGTGCGCTTTCATGTGCGAAATTACATTTGAAATTTACCACGAGCTTTACGGTGAAGGAAAACATCGTGAGGAAACCTGCACAAATCTGCGAAGAAATTCAATGGTGTGTGTGAAGTTCCCAATCTGCACTGGGCCCGCGTGGGAACTACGCCTCAAGCTCTCTCATTCCGAGAGGAGGCCAGTGCCCAGCAGTGGGACGTATATGGCTGGGCTGGGATGGATATAAAATAAATAACAAATACGTTATCATAAAAAAAATTAGTTGAACAAAACTTTATTTAGGTATTCTAAACCTACAAATCTATATATCTCCCGGGATCGCTGCTATTGCGCAGGGTGCCCATAAAGCTGGCCGCGTTTCCTTGTTGTATGGCAATGCCAAGACGTTGATCGAGGAAAGTGCCAGCTCTCCAGCGGATCGGACATCTACAAAGATAAAGCGTCTCAAAGTTCTCGAGTAATCCTTTGGGAATATCGGGATAAAAAGTAGCCTATGTGTTATTCTGATGTATGAGCAACATTATTATAAAGTTTCATTAAAATTCATTCAGTAATTTTTGCGTGAAAGATTAACAAACATCCGTACAAACTTTCGCGTTTATAATGTGGTGGGATGTAGATCGTGGTTACCTTTAATGAGTTCCCAATTGGAATGTGATTTTTCTAATTTAAATCAAAAAGCGTTTAAAACAAATTCTAAGATTTTTTTAAATTTCAATCTGAAAAGCTTGTTAAAAATTCAAAATGAAATGGAACAATGATTAAAGGTAGTGCCACGAGAGTTGAAGTGAATGATTACACACACAGCTACATGAAGAACTGATTGCACAAAGGAAGAGTGAATGGATGAAACATGGATGCACAGAAAAAACCCCAGAAAAAGAGACCAGTGCAGGGAATCGAACCCAGGTCCTCAGCAATCCGTGCTGCGTGCTATACTCCTAAACCACCACTGGACAGGAGTCTAGATACAAATATCTCCCCATGCACCTCACATTTCAACCTGCTTTTTTCCTTTCTTGCAGTGACACTAGCCCGGGTCGGGTCTCTTGTTCGGGTGAGCGATTAGTTCCGAAGGAGTGTTGATGTATCTCGATGAGAGCTAAAACATAGATGTCGCTAGTGTCGCTGCTTAAGTGACTAAGGAAGGAAAAAAGCAGGCTGAAATGTGTGGTGCATGGGAGAAATTTGTGTCTAGACTCCTGTCCAGTGGTGGTGTAGGGGTATAGCACGCATCACGGAATGCTGAGGACCTGGGTTCGATTCCCAGCACTGGTCTATTTCTCTGGGGTTTTTTCTGTGCGTCCATTTTTCAGTTTGTACTTTTGTTGGATTTCACGGGATGACCGTAAAAGTAACAAATTTGGAGTTGAAATTAAAAATACAAAAATACTCCAAAAACCAATCATAACTTGAGCGAATGTCAAAATCCCGCTGTTATTACATGACATGTTCTTGGGTTCGTGACCACTACGCTGGTGGCACTAACTATTAAATGGCTATTGTCCTGGATAGAAAGGGTACGGGGTAGCTAGTTTAACCTCGTGGGTTTGCCTGCATGTCCCTTGCCCCGGGTCAGCGGGGTCGCTGCGCCAGGAACATATTGGGGGCGATAACGTGTTATCATGTTTACAATGACGCTCAAGGGTTAACTGGGAGAGATTTTTTAGTGAGGATAGTAAAATACAATACAAATATTCTTTATTGCACACTATAAATCAGTACAAAAAACTTATAATATAAACGAAGCGATCTCTTCCAGACAACTATTTGGGTACAAGAACTTATGGTTATGTCAAACAAAAATAGGTGAAGTGATAGTATCTATCTATCTATCTATCTAATACCTTTAAACGAGCAATTCTTGTATTTATAATATATATATAGAGAAACGGTTACAATGATTTCAATGAAATTTGATATGTAGGGATTTTCGGGGATGACAAATCAATATAGCTTGGTCTTATCTCTGGGAAAACGCTTACTATCGAGTTGAAGTCCGAGCGAAGCTCGGTCGCCCAGGTACTTGATGATAAACTAGCTAACGCTGACTTCGTTGTTGTTGCAAAAGTCCTACCTGGGGTACTTTCTCAATAACGTTCCGATCTCTTGTGTACTTTATGAACCTTTATAAAAATCTTAAGGGTTATTGGCATCGATTTGAAACTCTGTGCGGATGTGTTGTTTGAATAACAATACAATTACAGTCAATAAAATACAGTTAGCAAAAAAAGTGTTTAAAAAGATTGTACTTGTTTTTAGCAAAAACGTATTAAATATGTTTCCGGCGACTCCGTCCGCGTAGAATTCGTTTATTGCTATCCCGCAGGAACCGTGCAATTTTCCGGGATAAAAACTCTTTTATGTGCTTCCCCGGGGCTTAAACTATCTGTATACCAAATTTCATTTAAATCAGTTGAGCGGTTTAGACGTGAAAAGGTATTAAACAAACAGACTTACAAACTTTCGCATTTATAACAGTACTATTACTATAAAGCCGTGAAGCTATGAAGCCGTGGTGGCCTAGTGGTTTGACCTATCGCCTCTCAAGCAAAGGGGCGTGGGTTCAAACCCCGGCTCGCACCTCTGAGTTTTCGAAATTCATGTGCGGAGTTACATTTGAAATTTACCACGAGCTTTGCGAAGCAATTCAATGGTGTGTGTGAAGTTCCCAATCCGCACTGGGCCCGCGTGGGAACAATGGCCCAAGCCCTCTTGTTCTGAGATGAGCCTGTGCCCAGCAGTGGGACGTATATAGGCTGGGATGATGATGATGATGATGATTACTATAGTGTGATATTTATACAGTTGGGATATAAGTTTGCCTTTATACCCAACGACGGCAAACCTAAAAGAAAAGGTAATGATTTTAGCAGTCTATGTATGTTTGTTTTTACCTATGTTCCACCGGAGCGTCTGTTTAGACAAGCGTAGCGTCTTAATAAGGTGACAATCGATTCGTTATTAAGTATTTATATTTTATACTCTAAGATGGGGTAACAGTAACACTATAAAAGTCGCGCTTCCAATATGTGGGTCACCTGTTCCAGATAAAGAGAGTACCGGGTAACTAGTTCGCCCTTCCCTGTGCGTCTAGACGTCCCTTGACCCGGGGTTGAACCGGGTCGGCGGGGTCAACTGCCGATGGGGTGAAAGCATGTTATCATGTGTGTAGTTTGGAGGGTGGAAGACTATATTGTGGTGACTGATAGGGTTAGCTGATGGATATCGTAAGAATGAAGACTTAATCCCTGCTTCACCATCCATTGATTAGATTTATTTGACGGATAAATGTGACGCCGTTTCTGTTTGTTTTGTTCGAATAGACGGGTGACGGCATCGCATCATTTATCCGTCAAATAAAATTAAGAGAAGTTTCCCTGCCGGCCGCGCGGCCGCGTTAGGTATTCGTTTGGGATATTGCTGTCTTTATCGCTCGTGACATAAGCGCTCGCAGCCGTCCCCCCATGCTCCCCCATGCCTTCCGCAACGACGTCCGTAATTTATATCGAGATAGCTGTAGGCATTTCAAGATTTGGGCGGTTGAATTTTGGATTTCGTTGTCCTCATATTATACGAAAAGTATAGCACAGAAATCAATGATATTTTACAGTCAAGATATTCATTATATTTTCTATGCCTGTGGTTTTTTCGATTTTTGCAAAAGTGCTTTATTAGTCTGTAACTCTCGTGCAAAGTTGACACCTTTTTTTTGACGATTTTTGAGCTCCTGTAATTCTGATATTACACATTTATATGAAAATACGAAAAACCACAGGCATAGATAATTACGTCTAGTCCATATTTACAAAATTTCATCTATTTCTGTTGCCTAGTTTTCAAATGAGACCGGGACTACGTTTGTATGGAGAATAGAACGAAGAGACTTCTCTTAATCAACGGGTGAAACAGCCCCTTAAGATAAAGGCTATGCTGGGCTAATACGTGAAGGCGGGATTTGATTTAAGTTTGAAAATAGAAAACCTTAAACAAATATTGTACAGTTACTAGCACCAATATCTGACACAACGAAGCGTGCACAAATATCTGATACGACTCTAAGTATTTCTAGTGGTAGGACATATTATGGACATTGGTCAGATATTTTTTCTCGCTCTGCTACTATCATACTATGCTACGTATCATCATCATCATCCCCGCCTATATACGTCCCACTGTTGGGCATATGCCTCGTCTCAGAATGAGAGGATTTCAGCCGTAGTTCCCACGCAGGCCCAGTGCGGATTTAGAACTTCACACACACAGTGGAATTGCTTCGTAGGTATGTGCAGGTTTGCTCGCGATGTTTTTTTTCACGGTCGTGATAATATTTAAATGTTATTTCGCACATGTATTTCGAAAAACTCAGAGGTGTGAGTCTATAGAAGCCTCTGCCCAGTGGTGGGACGAATACAGGCTAAGATTATGAATATGAAGATCGCCTCACGCACAATCCTTCAAGATAATCCCGTGAATGCAATAAAAATACAACTACGGCCACGAAAAAGCACACATAAACAATAAATATGACGCACACATGCGCGAGCACTGATCTAAAACACTCGGGCGATAATGGCCGGCGGGTCGATGACCGAGCGTTACATATTTAGAAAAAAATATTTGGCAAATGTTCAGTGGCGCTGCACTTTGCACTTGGGTGCAATGAGTGCAGTGAAGCGTGTACGCTAATAAATGCAAATTTTGGTGATTTTCATCGTTAAATAGATTATTGTTTACAAGATAAAAACTATTTTAATGAAATTTTGCAGTTAAAGACACTCTATAGCTAATTAAAATCGATTTTTTGAAAATAATAATAATAAAAAATGTTTGCTTTAAGGAATATCAAAGGTTGTTAGGATATTAATATCGATTAACTTATTTACGTATTGTAGATTTAGCATACGCAAAAAAAATATCCCTAGAAATATCTATTTTCATCTTAAGGGCCGAATCACGAAAGTTAAACATCCTGGATGTGACATGTAGCTCAAAACAACTAATGGTTTTTTCAAACAAGAAATCTCTTTGAACCACCTTCGACCGATAGCGACGGTACTAACATTGAATCTAAAACAAACATCCTGTTAAACAACCTTGTACCACTTAACACAGCCACAATTACAAAACCCATATAAAGATCAATTGACATCAGTTCCCGAAAATCATAGTTCGAATTTGTTTAGTCTAACGACCTACCACACTATAAGCGTTGTATGTCTCGTATGATTTGTATGTGACCTTCTGCAGTTCCCCGTTTATTGACACCATTCACCTATTGTTTACAATATTTTGGCTACATGTCGAGATCTCTAGTACGCTGTAGTTGAAAATGATTAGATATTTTTTGTTATTTACATTTTTATGGTTTGTTGCTAAACAGTTTTGCCAGGAATTCCTTAACGCCTTCTAGGAGATGCTTATTCTCAGCTATTAGTTGTAAAGTATTGAAATGCTTTTCCCACGCTTTTCCCTTTTCTTTGAATTCCAAGCTATCTCTTAATATTGTACAAATTTGTTATTTCTTTGTTTATTTGTTATGGCATACCTAGAATACTTACAACTTACGAGTAAAAGTAAAGATTTGACTATATTGTACGAATGTAATTTTAGTTTTTTTTTATTAAAGCAAATGAAACTTAGAAAGTTCGATATGAATAACACTTTAAGTTTATTTGTCAGCGCGCGTTAATAAAAATTAAAAATAATTATGAATCTAAAGATGACGACATTATTATTATGGTAAGGTATTTATTGTATGGGCCGTGTTGCCCGAAATAAATAGTTTAATATTATTATCAAAATTTTGTATCAAATGTATGTTGATGTCCATGAACTTTAATTATTATTTACAGGCTATCTATTATTTAAATTTACTAATCTGCATGAAAGGCTGCTGAAAACTGTCTTTTATATTCAAAAGTTTTTTGTTGTTTGTAGGTACTTTTGGATTGTCATTCAATATTCATACCAAATTTCAAGTCAATACGAGAGATGTAAGTGGGTCAAGTCAACTCAACCATCGAGAGAAGTGAAATAGAAGCTTGTAAAATCGTTAAAGATTACAATGATATTTATTTACATATGCACATAATTTTCTACATAATAATTATTACGTTTTTTTTTCATCCGACATCCGTTTTTGGTTCTAAGCTCGTCAGCCATAAAATTTATTTTATTTTATTTCTAACGAGTGTGCTATTTCAACTGGCCAGCAGTGTACGCGCCTCGGCCAAAGCTCCCGTAGAGATGAGGTGTTTGCCCGCTGGACTGTACATAGACATATGTAGCATGTACACGTAGGTACATAGTTAAAATGTAGCTGCATATTATTTTTGCATTATGCATGCTGCAGTATGCTGTGAAAATAACGGTTGCTAACATGGATCCTTTGTTTGATAATTCTATTGCAGATGATTTCCAATTTCAATAAAGAGTTATTGCTTTGTAAATCTAGACATGACCCCCTTGGCACGCATTGTGCCCAAAAGACTGACAGCGTTGCCTCGTTGGATAGATGCTATAATAATTATTGCGAAAATCTCCAGGTGTTTCAACCAGGCTCTGTTGCTAAATACTCGTATTATAAGAGTCTAGTGCACCAGGGCCATGGTCCAGGGTCTAAAAGCCGACAGATATAAAATTGTATGTCTAACCTAGACTCAGGGTTTTTGCTAATCTCTGGCCGCTACGCCGGCTTTTCTTGGGGTTCGATGAAGATGTGCCGGAGCGGGCTTACTGACAAGTGTTTGGTTTACCCTTAAAATGTCGACAAACTTTTCATCGAATATCAGTTAAAAGTCAACGTTTCCTATTTTCTAATTTCATTGAATATTAATTACCTCGAATGATTAAAATGAGTATTTAAATCACCGATTTTTAATTTCTGGTAATATTATTTAATACATAGTTTATTACGCAGAACTTCATTTCATATTTTATTATTTCATACTTTTTTGAATGAAATTTATTAATTTATCTTAGTAACGATTTTTTTTTTTTGGAGTCACAGTTCCAGCTTTATCTAGCCTACTTTTCTGGTAGCGTTTTTTTTTGGGGTCGTAATTCTAACCTAACCTATTTTCTGGTGTTATAGACTCATTATAATACGTCGAAGAAATAAACGGCGATAAGTAGTTGTTCTGTCTCATGAATAGTTGATGAAATGTATTTTTAAGCAAATAATAATCCTTGTTGTTCTTATAATTGTTTTAATATGTAATGAATAATCGATGAGGTGAAATGACTCAAAGAGAAAATATTAGTATTGAATATTCTATGAATTGTTTTCGATGAAATGAAATTCGATAAATAGTTTATCGACATTTCAAGGGGCACCCCATGTGCTTAAAGTGTATTTTTTTAGAAGATAATACATAAATCTACCTTTTTATTTTCATTAATTATGAGAATTACTTTAAAGGGAATGCTCTACCAGCTCCTATGTTCCCTGATCGCTACAATCTGGCCGTTTTCGAATCTAGGGTGAATGGACATTTATTAGGCAAGTGTGCTCCATCTTAGTCCCTTCTTCCTCCATCATTAATTTGAAAACAATCTTGTATAATTTCACATTTTACACGACCTGAGGCCGTATTGGTATTGCCTGACGTATTTGACGCTCACACACACACGCTCATCACATTAGCCGACAAAGAACGAAAGTCAACGACGTTGCTCAAAGAATTAGTTCGCTGAAGTGGCGTTGGGCTGGCCACGTCTGTCGCAGGACCGATGAACGGTGAAGCAGACGAGTCCTCGAATAGAGACCACGGATGGGAAAACGTCGTGTAGGGCATCCTGAGGAACGGTGGATGGACGACCTTAAGAGGGTCGCTGGCGGCGGATGCGAGGGGCTGAAGACATAGTGTTGTGGCGCGCCATGGACGAGGCCTATGTCCAGCAGTGGACTGCTGTAGGCTGATGATAATGATGATGATGATAATCTGACGCTCGCGATCGCAATCAAATGAATGAATTTGCTCAGAAACGTTAGGCAAAACGGCCTCTGAACTGAAAACTTCCCTCAGTAAATACCTACTTCCCGACCGGACGCAAAACACGTAAACATGTTTTTAGACCCGTTTACCCAAGTTGTTTTTACCTATCTATGGTAATAAAAGGATAATATAATCCATGTTCGCGGTCTGTGCGTTAGCTGCGCGCGCGCCGACATTGGCGCGCCTTTGCCCGCTGCATTAGATACCGCGGGTTATTGCTTCAACGGACAGTCGCGCTGACAAATAACATCCCATTACGCTAATATTATCAATAAATAAATATCATGGGACACTTGACACCAATTAATGAAATCCCAAAGTAAGCAAAGCTTGTTTTATGGGTACTTGGCAACGTTGAAGTCTCGACTATTGAGTTTAGAGTCGTGAAGGGCATGGGTATCTATTGTAACATTAGTGAAGACCATAGAGTAAGTTTTGGGTAGGTATAATATTCCCATAGAAATACTTGTTTGTCACCCATTCCGAAACGACGGAGGAATTGGGATTAAATTTGGTATTTGGATAGCTGGACGTCCAGAATTACACATAGGCTACTATTTATCCCGATATTTTTACGAGCGGAAAAAATCTTAAAATTTTAAGTTTTTTATAGTAAATAAAATTGTTAACTATCAAAAATTTTATGTTTAATTTTATTTTGTTAACTTCACTTTTGACCCTGATTGTACCTTGCCCTTGAGTCTAACAGACATGCAGTTCATTGGCACAGACCCTCGTCTTGTCGCTATTTAGGACTCGTGTGGGTATTTCTTTACATAGCTTTAGTTTAGGTCATTGGGTTCAAAACAAACTGGTCTGATTTAGAGATTAAGCCAGGACTTTAGGCAGGATCTTTTTTGTCCATCATTGCATCTTTAACGGCCTATTTTAAAATTAAAAAAGCTATGTAAAATTAAAAAGTGTAGTAAGAAAATTTGTTTATCATTACGAAGAAATAAAAGGCGACTTAACATGGTGCCCTAAGCGACTCTATACCAAAATGTTAACAACTTTTATTATTTGATTGTTATTCATCATAAGTGTCAAAACTTGAATTAGTTTGAACATTGACAAAGATTTACAACAAAAATAATTGTGCATAAATCTAGTTTTAGCTACAAAATGCTTAGGCTTGTCAAAAAAAGCATCACCTAATTCACTTTTTCTAACCAACTCGCATTTAGTAAGATTTAGGCTTAGGTAGCCTATGAAATGAAGTCTATTTTATACGGAGTAAGTTCCATTAACACGGTAATGGGAAATCTTTCACCACTAGACCTGGACTTTTACAAGGCAACAACGCTCGGTTTGAGTTACCAGAAGCTAATAGGGCTACTTAACAATACAAAATGTAAAACTACAGTCAACTACACCCCTCCTCACATAAAAATGGCGTCGGTGTGACGGTAAAAAGAGTGCAAGAATTGTCACAGAGCAAAAATAAACCCACCCGGCCGGCCGGCGTACGCCCTCTGTCCAGGTGGAGTGACGATCTGCGAAAGGCTGCTGGTAGAAGCTGCCGAGGACAGGGAGCAATGGCGCTCTTTGGGGGAGGCCTATGTCCAGCAGTGGACTGCTATAGGCTGATGATGATGATGATGATGAAAAATAAACCCAATTCGATGTTAACCAAAATGGAAAGTAGTTTTCTTTGAAAACACATGTTCTCTAAAGTACCTACAGCTGATAGAATGATTTCTGAAAAATAAATTATTTTGACTTTGGGTACCTAACCTTTAAATATTTAAGTCATTATTTTAGCCAAAGTATGACTGGGAATCAGACTACAGAAATACCTTTTGCGACGTTGGTGCTACAATTTTATTTTACTCATGATATTTTGTACATCCAAAACCATACCAGACCATATCAGTCGAAGAACTGATAACCGCTGGGGCAAACGAGTTCTTGAGTGGAGACCGCGAATCGGCAAGCGTGGCGTAGGACGCCCTCAGACTAGGTGGAGCGATGATCTTCGCAGGTTAGCTGGCAAGAACTGGATGAGACTGGCCGAGGATCGTGCTCAGTGGCGTGCAACTGGAGAGGCCTATGTCCAGCAGTGGACTAAGATAGGCCGAGGCCGATGATGATGATGATGATGATTTTGTACATCTTTAGTATAATAAAATAATATACTTAATAAATAATGTTGCTTTGTGTATATCGTATCCAATTATGAAGTTATTGTTTGAGCTATGAGTCAGGCTAGATCGCGACCTGACGCAACGTCCGGCCTAGCATAGCGGCGCACATACCGATTTATGCCAGGGTTGTGTTGTCTGCAACATGTGGTCTAATATTCTTTTTTTTTTCTTTTTTTTTATTCGATTGGATGGCAAATGAGCAAGTGGGTCTCCTGATGGTAAGAGATCACCACCGCCCATAGACACCTGCAACACCAGGGGGATTGCAGATGCGTTGCCAACCTAGAGGCCTAAGATGGGATACCTCAAGTGCCAGTAATTTCACCGGCTGTCTTACTCTCCACGCCGAAACACAACAGTGCAAGCACTGCTGCTTCACGGCAGGATTAACGAGCAAGATGGTGGTAGCAATCCAGGCGGACCTTGCACAAGGTCCTACCACCTGCAAAATGCTGTATTCATTGATTTAATAAAAAATAAAAAATAATAATACTTACTTATTTATATTTTTTGCATTTTTTTCAATATCATTCATTTAAAACAATGCCGAAACTTATTTTCTTCGCATCTTAAATAAGTCGCACCTTTTTCAAAATACACAGAAAACTATTTGTTTTTGTGTGTCAGAGGTATGAATTTTATATATTTTGTGAGTATTTTTTTCTTTTTTTACAAGCTTTTATTTAGTTTTACCTGTATGCGCGCGGAAAACAAATCCCAGTAAAGGTTTTAACCACGACCTAGTGAAGCTAGTCTTTCAAATCAGGCAGCCCTAACCCGTCAGTGACTCCCCCGACCTTCACCGCCGAGCGTTGACTCTAATACCTAGTCACCGTCAGCAACTAGTTTCGGGCATGACGTCACCTAGCACGAGTTAGGAAACTGACCAACTTGCGATGGTCATGGTCAGGAAACTTTGCTAATAATGTTTTGTTGCAAAAGTGTGTGTGTTTTTGTTATATTTCTGAAATAGTTTACTTATTTATCCATGAAATAGGGCAGTAAACGATCTTCTTGTTATATAGTTTCTTTTTATAATTTTAATTAAAAAAATAACTTTAACCGTTAGCAAACTAAGTTGAGTTTTTTACTTTATTTTCGTGCAACCTGTATTATTCTTTAATACATGCTGTGATCTTCTGTAATTAATAAGGCGCATAGCTTATAAGTTGTTATGCAATGTTAGTAATAAGTAATGAAACTGTGTACTTATTGTTGAAGGTCCAAATAAATAAATAAATAAATTGTTCATCCCTGAAAACCCCTACTTATAAAATTTCATCAAAATCGTTAAAGCGGTTTCCGAGACCCCCGAAATAAATATAAATATATCAACACTAACACTATTGACTCCCATGGTGGCCGAGTGGTTTGACATATGGCCTCTCAAGCAGAGGGTCGTGGGTTCAAACCCCGACTCGCACCTCTGAGTTTTTCGAAATTCATGTGCGGAATTACATTTGAAATTTACCACGAGCTTTACGGTGAAGGAAAACATCGTGAGGAAACCTGCACAAACCTGCGAAGCAATTCAATGGTATGTGTGAAGTTCCCAATCCGCACTGGGCCCGCGTGGGAACTACTGCCTAAGCCCTCTCATTCTGAGGGGAGGCCTGTGCCCTGCAGTGGGACGTATATAGGCTGGGATGATGACTATTGACTCAATTTATAAGACAAACATAAGAATCTATTCTACATATATAAGTACATAGAACTATGTTATGTTTCGTCTAAATGTGAACGAATGAGTACTCTATTACACACAGAGCCACTTGTGTAGCTACACTATAGGTGTGTTTCAGTACGAGTATATATGTCCTAACCTACACCAACATATACTCTAGCCTTGCCAGCGGTCAATATCACTACAACGTCAACTAACGACGAACTATCATCAAAACAACTTCGGCCGTGAATAAACTTCAAACCATTTCAATCTTAACCCGCCGTGGAACCATTCCACAATACACGCGTAATAACTTCTGTTACACTATTCTAGTAGATTTAGAAATTACTTAGAGGGATAAGGTTGTAAAGATAGCTGTAGTGTGAATCGGATGACAGTACCTATTATAGTATGTTGGAAATGTTATGCTTTCATTTGTTTTCGGTTTTTTTTAGTTTTAGTCTTAGGTTAGCGGATGTTGTTAGTTGCAAACAGACATTTTTTTTAAATGTTACCTTGCGCCGCAACACCTGTAAATTTCACTTAAGATTTTTACATCTGAGGTTTTGTTAACGTCGGCGTTGCTTGTGTTTCTTTCGCTCGTTTTAATTAATAATTATTTGACATTAATTTCAACGTGATACCTCCACATGTTCTTCAGAAAAAGGGTCCCGACACAATGAAAGAAGGACGGCCAGACTGACAACAAAGTGATCTATAAGGGTTCCATTTTTTCCTGTTACAGAACCCTAGCAATCGTCTTTACTTCCTAATTCCCAATCTAACCTGCCAAATGCAACATCTACCTCAATCTATTTGAGTCTCCACCCATCGGGCCTCCATCTAGTTATTTGTTCCTAGTCTAGACCAAAGTCGCGCAGACCGAGCTATGACATCTAGGAAGGTCGAATATATTTGAAACTAGGTATACTATGACTGAACACATAAAAACTGTCGTTGTCTGTGTTGTAGTCAGTGCTCTGCGAATTATTAGAATTCTAGGTGTGTGTGTGTATGTGTGTGTGTGTGTGTGTGTGTGTGTGTGTAGTGTAGTTAATTATGATTACATTTAAATAGATTAATTATGATTACATAACCTACGCTATAGAAAGCATTTTCAGATGTGTCTGACGCCATTGGTATGTAAAGTTTCAACTATAATAATATAAATTTATAGGTAGTATTTGCGCCACCATACATTTTTTAAGCTGAGTTTAGACTTGCAAGAAAAATCGTGCAAGTTGACAATTACACTACAAGCTCGTTGGCTTTTCGCCTCGCAATGTAATAAATTCAAAAATTTTTCACGCAATTCACAAATGACCTAGTTAGCTTTGTGTTATACATCAACGGATAACTTTTGCGCGATGATAAGTACTTACATACATATTAAATAAAATGAGACGTATTTTTCATACATTATCTGCCCCGACACGTTTAGACTCATAGCCGTAGTCAGGTTCTCAATGACTAGTCATCTGGTCGTCAAATGCAATGTAATGCAACTTCCAAGATTTTTCTTGCAATTCTAAACTCGGCTTTAGTTTGTGACACATCACAGGATAACTTTTGCGCGTGACTAAGTTCCTATTGCATTGCAATAAAATGAACTTTTGTCTGCATTAGAGGCAGTTTAGTGTTGTTGATACCTAGTTGATGTCAATGACCAGTCACTGAATGTCAAACATTCAGATCAATGACTAAGTAGACGGAATTTTGTTTGTTTTTTGCTAGATCGTTTTTTAGTGAGGTAATCTCACACACACACACACACACACATCAGGCCTGTATTCCCAAATTAGGAGATTACATGAAACGTTACGGCTTCGGAAACTAGCTTTTTGGCTAAAGCTCTGCATAAATATGCGATAGCATTTCAATGGCGTGTGTGAAGTTCCCAAACCGCACTGGGCCCGCGCGGGAACTACGGCCTAAGCCCCCTAATTCTGAGAGGAGGCCTATGCCCAGCAGTGGGACGTATATAGGCTGGGATGATGATGCGTCCCATGGCTAGGTTCAGGCCTCTACTCAAAATGCGAGGACTTGGGCTGTATTCGCGGGTCCAAAAAGCATCCGAGCGACAAAAAATTAGAGCCATGGTGGCCGAGTGGTTTGATCTATGGTCTCTCAAGCAGAGGATCGTGAGTTCAAATCCCGGCTCGCAACTCAGAGTTTTTCGAAATGCATGTGCGAAATTACATTTAAAATTTACCACCAGCTTTACAGTGAAGGATAACGTCGTGAGGTAAACGGCACAAACCTGTGAAGCAATTCAATGGTGTGTGTGAAGAACCCAAACCGCACTGGGTCCGCGTGGGAATTACGGCCCAAGCCCTTTCATTCTGGGAGGAGGCTTGTGTCCAGCTGGGGGTCTTATTTAGGCTGGGATCATGATGATGATGACATGATTAATGATTCATTTAACTTTTGCAGGTGGTAGGACCTTGTGCAAGGTCCGCCCGGATTGCTACCACCATCTTGCTCGCTAATCCTGCCGTGAAGCAGCAGTGCTAGCACTGTTGTGTTTCGGCGTGGAGAGTAAGACAGCCGGTGAAATTACTGGCACTTGAGGTATCCCATCTTAGGCCTCTAGGTTGGCAACGCATCTGCAATCCCCCTGGTGTTGCAGGTGTCTATGGGCGGTGGTGATCTCTTACCATCAGGAGACCCACTTGCTCGTTTTCCATCCAATCTTTTCTTGCCGGATTCTTCTCAGCAGAGGTTTTTCCGAACCGGTGGTAGATTTTTTTTGACATTCATAAGTGCTTGTTGTAGCCTAAATTGAATAAAGATATTTTGACTTTGACTTTGACTTTGAATCCAATATAAAAAAAAACTTATAATAACGAACACCCGAGAAAATTAAATTTCACTCGAGTTAGCGATAAATAGGTAAGGTACGAGTACCTAAAAATATCGGGATATTGGGATGAGGAAAGCCTAGGTATTATGTTATTCCAGGTTCAGGTATCTAAATAGGTACCAAATTAATTCAACTCCGTACAGCCGTTTCAGCGTGAAGGAGCAACATTCACACAGTTCATAATTCTATTTATTTCCATAATAATTTCCGTCATGTCGAATATTAAAACTGGCCAAGTGCGAGTCGCACTCGCGCACGAAGGGTTCTGTACCATATACAACATTCCTCAGACATTGTTTGTTGTATGGGAGCCCCCCTTAAGTATTTATTTTATTCTGTTTATAGTATTTGTTGTTAAACATAAATTTGTGTTGTTTTGTGTTGATTTGTTTTTTTTTTCTCGAATACCCATCTAAATGTAATTTCAGAATATAAGTATAATAGATTGATATCTGGCTTATTAGCCAATATTTTTGTACGCCAACTGGCAAAACATAGTGCAACACGAAGAAATGTAACATCTCTGTAGCCTTTAGATGACCTAGGTCATGTTCTAGCTATGTCATTTTATTTATGCCACCATCACCTATGATTCACAAATAAAACACTTTTAACTTGACACTCACACACGAAAAGGGGTATACTAAGGGATTATTCCAAATGATGATTATTATAATAAAATATAGCCTAATTTTCATTCCACTATGATAGAAAAACTGCGAACACAAGCTAGTAATTTATACAAAGCGAAACAATGGGTTAAAAATATTCTACGAGGTAATTGAAGTCAACAACCGGGCATACAAGGTCACATGCATTAGAGCTAGCTGTGTCATACATTGCCATACACACACACACTATCGTGTGGTAGGTCGCGGCTAGACATAATAGTTCTAATTCGTTTCAGGAACTGTTATCAATTAAGCTTTTATTAACGTTAATCACTTTCAGATTAGATTTCGGTGTGGTTTTGCTTGGTAGTATTTAATGTGGCGTTTGTATGTTGTCAATAAATAGTTAATAGCATAATCAACTTAGAAAAGTTAAAGCTCCTTGTTCTATTGTCATTTCAAAGTTCAGTACATATCTCAAAAATGGTTGAACTGATTTGAATGAAACTTAGCTGAGAAGCATCATTGTTAAACTACCTAGCTTTCTATTAAAACTAGCATCTAAATCGATCCTTTCGTTTTGGAGCTATGATGCCACAGATAGACACACACACACACACCGACCGGTATAACACCCCTCTTTTTGCGGCTGTTGAAATCGATTGAAAGGCAAACTAATAAGTAAACTATAAGACGATGCATATAGAGAGAGCGCAGGGCGTTATCTATCAGAGAGAATATGGCTCGACGGTTTACTCGGTGCTCTAGAGGGATGAATCCTTCTACACGTGAGGCCTGTGGCTGACCCAAACGTAGAGGCAGTATAACGCCCTTTTATATATAAATGTTAAATAAAAAAAATCGGGCTTTATCAGGAATTTTATTTATTTTTACTATTTTTTAAGGTGTTGGCTATATTTGGCATTTCTTCGATAAAATCGATGCATTTTATCGATACACACGCCATTATTCGACTTGGGTTATATTAGATCTTGTTAGAATGAAATTAGGCATGTGTGCTGGCCACGTGTAGATCGAAAGGGTATAAGAGACATTGGGTTGCCAAAAGAGACCAGTAATGGAGTGGCGCTTAAAGGAATGACAAGAAAAGTTACTTCGTGGTGTTTTCGGCTGGTTTTCGCTGCTTTGATTATTTGGGAAATTTATACTCAACCGGACGAGTAAGTAGGTAGATGTTAAATATAATTTTATCCCTTTTTTTTTTTACAAGCTTTTATTTAGCTTGCCCTGTTTATTTGTTTGGGTTAAGTCTTGGAAGATATTGACCCGCTTTCATTGATCAGATTGACTTGAATTTAGGCATACATGTGTAAATCTGGTGACATGGTCCAGCCATTGTAGGATCTTCGCCGTCGTCGTCGTCGTCGTTTTTTTTTAACAAAAACTTTTAATATTCAATTATTTACTTTCTTAAATTTCACAGCACACGAGTAAGTATTAGTAAAAACCAAAGAACTTAGAGACTAGGAATATGTACTGATTCTTAGGCCGTCTTGCAGGAAAAAATAAATCTAGATTTAGTTGTTAAGCCTGGCTTAAGCTTGACGATTCTTTACTTTTTTTACACTACTAAACTGAGCTTAACGCTAACTCGAGATTTATGTGTTTCCTGCAAGTGGACGTTAATATGGTTGGTCTTAGTATGGTTCGGGTGGTTTTTAATATATCTCTGCTGATAAAAAATCGGTTAGTTAGTTTCTATCGGTAATCGGTATGTTTTGCCGGTCGAAATTATTGTTTCTTGGTGGTTAGTTAGGTCAGGATGGCAAATAAAGGCGGGTCATATTTCACAAAATCTAAACAATCTTCATTTTCTATGTCAGTAACCATCTTAAATGACCCGTCATTGCGTACTTGCATAGATACCTACGAATTTGTACGTAAACCGTAACCCTCGGTGTGTGAGTCCTTGCCCATTGAATTTGAATTGTATTGAATTTCTTTGCAACTTTCATGAAAATTACCAGTTCGAAATTGGCTGACAGTTAGACGTGGGAAATTGAATGGGACATTTATTCCGGATTGGCTATGGGATAGGGTAATCATGGTGGCCATGCAAAAAACATGCAAACCTGCAATGAAGATTTTATATTTAGTAGTTTTTTTTTTCAAATAATTCCTCCACATTCTTACCATCATTATGTCTCGTCCTAAAAAACATCCTCACACACACACATCGATTATCACATACATACAAGCGTATGACCGTCATAGTTGTATGAGTGCGGTCATCACTCTCCCAGGGTCGAAAACCCCTCACTCTACGAAAATGCATGTATGGGTATGTATGGATGCGCGGGCTCATGCCCCAAAAATGGGTCGCTTGGTTTGGTACATTTGTAATTACTAGAAGGGTTCGTGCTGTAATTTGATGTACTCGTACAATACAATACAATACAAATATTCTTTATTGCACACCATAAAGCAGTAAAAAAAAACTTATAATATAAACACTTAGATTCACGGACACACTTAAACACTTAGATGTACAGTTACCAGTACCAAGATAAGTGACTAAATAAGAAACAAACAAGCTGAGATATGTGGTGCATAGGAGAAATTCGTGTCTGTACTCCTGTCCAGTGGCGGTGTAGCGGTATAGCACGCAGCACGGAATGCTGAGGACCTGGGTCCGATTCCCAGCGCTGGTCTCTTGTTCTGGTTTTTGTGTGCATCTATGTTTCAGTTTGTATTTTCGATATCTCTCTTTATCACCATCCTTCACCGTTAGACAGAAAGAAATAATAAATGCGATGGCAAGCGTCCGCGTGTTAGAGAATACGGCCTCAGGTCTCCCGCTACCTGCGCCTTGGCCTGCCGCAATGGCCATGGTGGAGCATCCACTGAGTGCCAACCTGTGTCCACCTCTCTGGGGCATGCGGTAAACGTGGCCAGCCTAGTCCCACGTGAACCTCACGGCTGTTTTGCCTATATTCACGATGCAAGTTTTACATACAACTAGTGTTTACCCGCGTCTTCGCACACGTAAGTCCTGCAGCTGAATTGAAATTTCGGGACTGTTACAAATTCCCGTGGGAATTCCCGAAAATTAAATCGTGGTTTTCATTGACGTTACATTAAAAGCAATCATGTCAAATTGTACGACCCTAACTAAGCCCAGCGGTTGTTAATTGTTTCGAGATTTCACACCTATCCCGTGGGAATATCGGGATAAATAATGTGTTATTCCAGATGTCCAGCTATTTTCATACCAAATTTCATCTAAATACGTCCAGCCGTTTCAGCGTGAAGTAACAAACATACTCACACTCTCACAAACTTTCGCATTTATAATATTAGTAGGATTATTTGAAGAATAACAATGTATACAAACTCATTTTGAGTCGCCGTGTGGCACAAACTAGATTTCTGCATAAAACAGAATGCAGCAGATATTTACGCGACCGAAAATACCCGGTTTACAACTCAAAACAACCACATCTCGCTTCACCTATAAAATACAGTTTCGTACCCAGCAAGCTGTAATTTCTTCAACCATATTAACTGAACATGACTATCCCTGCCGTTGATATTCCCCGGCGTAGTCCAAGGCCGGCGGTTCGTCCTCCGCTGCGCAAGGGCACGGGGCCAACAGCCGGCTAGCGATCTAATGCCCACGCGCATGTCAACGTAGGTATATTTAGCTATAGTCCTGGCGCGCTATTGTGTGTTAGGTTAGTCTCGGTGTAGGTTAGTGTTGTGGTCGCGAATTTTATTACAAAGATTCTATTTATCATCGTAAATTTAAATAGAAATAGAAATCATTTATTCGTGACAAAGTAGCGTATCATAACAAAAAGATATTGAAATTTTTAAGAATGTTGTATGCAACGAAATGGTCCCAAATTAGCAAAAGTTGCCGGTCTTGCGAACGGCGCTGTAGTTCCTTTGAGACCATCTGTTTATCATACATTAAAATAAAACCAATTTTGCGTATATTGCAATATTGCATAGTTTGTTTGCTTTAAATGCAACTTAATTTAGATACTCAGACTTTTAGGTCTTGTGTTTATTTAAAACACACTTTTAAACAAAACCACTTAGCATTACACCCGTCTTTTGAAAGTTTACACAATCAAACCAGGTTGATTTTACTTTGCCTAGTCTAAATGTCTATAATGCAACGTGCGAATTAAATGTTTTAGCTTAGTTTAGATAATTTAATCGTGGCCGTTTTCTGGTACTTGATTTTCTTTGATAAACGGCGACGTGCTACTGACACGTACGAGTGTAGAAGTTGGAATGACTTAACAAAACTTACAAATATTTTTAAAATATTTAATAAGTGTTACTATTTGTGGTGTACAATAAAGAGTCATTGTATTGTATTTTCCAGTGTGCTAACTTAAAATAAAAAAGACAGTTTGGTGTGTCTGAGGTGTTCTGAAGAATACAATTACACATTTTACATGTTGTAAGTCATAAAACTATTACCAGTCACATACATAATTGTTTCAAGAAAAGGTGACTTAAAATAAATTAGTTCCGTAACTATTAATTCGAAGAATTCTAAACCCTATTTCACCGTGAAGATAAGGGAGTCAACAAAATCAGATATGAATTTGAATAAAAATAACTGGAATGTGAAAATTTTGAAATAAATACGCGAAAAAACTGCGTTATCGTGCTTTTCTATCACAGCAAACTGTCCCCCGATTAATTACTTAATTCAACTGAGGGCTAAATTCAGAAACCCTGTTTAACATTGCCCCCCTCATCTGAACGAATTACCTTGCAGACCACTACATTATTTCGAAATTTTCATTCCTACAATCTTGAAAGTACATATTGTTCATTGCGGCATTCGTTAGGTGAGTTAAAATGCATAACAAGCACGACAATCCCGCAATGTACTACTACTTACAATTTGACTCGCTTTGTGCACGGGCCGTCACGCACACACGCGCAAGCTGCGCGGGCGTCTTTTGTTTTGGGGATCGAGGGTCGTCTTTTTGGAATGATAAAGTGTTAATAAACGGGCAGGTTTTATATTGATATCAATTTTAAATGCACTTTCGGTGCGGGAAGCCCTAGTGGCTGGAAGTTTAGCCCTTTAAAAGTCAAGGGTTTAAAATTCCACCTGCAAGTCGGTAAAGAACTTAGGTACAATTCCATTGAAAAGAGTTAATATTATGCAATTGCTTAGATTATTATATGGTGCAACGAGTAACTGATTGACGAAGAATTAGGTTCAATGCCGGGGCATAGCTTTTTTATTTATATTTTTTCAATGTGTTATAACTATAGAAAATACGTCTTAGTCATTATGCAGTTCACAGTTTTCTGTGAACTGACATTATGCTGCTTTTATGTATTCTGTGGGTGGGGCACATATACTTAGACCGACCACAAATCACTTATTTATAAAAATAATACAAAATTTTAGACATAATAGTCATTAATATGTTAACCATTTCTACAAATTATTTCCAAATTATACAGTCTCTTTTTTTATAAATTTTCTCTTCTACTTATAACATAAGAATACGCCTACTTATAAAATAAGGCATGGTATTCACTGTGGGCCTATCGCCAATGAATAGCGAAGCACCTGTGCCCTACAATCGTCCCGGTGACCTTCGTCCGTCTTGTTGCTATTTATGTCTTTATAAGCTTTTGTAAGTCTTTAAAGGGTTGCGCTTGTGTGCACTACGCTTAACTTTAGACTTAGAGATTAAAGATATACTTTGATTTATAGTTATCGTTCCTAATTTAAAAAAATGGCATATATGTTTTATTTATTTTGTTGTTGTGGCGGCAATAGAAATAGCTACTTATTATCTATGTATGTCTGCTACCTATTACGGTTCTTGAAATACAGCCCTGTGATAGACAGAAGGATGAATATTGTAGCTATTATATAAGGTTCCGTACCCCAAGGGTGACAGACTGACCCCAATAAAATCTCTAAATACTTATTTTATTACAATACTAACTTTTTTTGCTTGGTTTAAAAATCTCACGGAACCCTCACTGTGTAAGTCCGACTCGCTGTTAGTTTTTTCATATACATTTTTTCATTTTTTTTATTCGACTGGAGGACAAACGAGCAAGTGGGTCTCCTGATGGTAAGAGATCACCACAGCCCATAGACACCTGCAACACCAGGGGGATTGCAGATGCGTGCCAACCTAGAGGCCTAAGATGGGGTACCTCAAGTGCCAGTAATTTCACCGGCTGTTTTACTCTCCACGCCGAAACACAACAGTGCAAGCACTGCTGCTTCACGGCAGGATTAGCGAGCAAGATGTTGGTTGCAATTCGGGTGGACCTTGCACAAGGTCCTACCACCAGCAAATAATGATAGGTTTATTATTTAATCATAGATCTATGGTAATTTATTTAGGTGCATGAGCATGGCGAGGTCTAGACGCGCACAAGCTGTCTAGTCATGCTAATTGGCTATAGTCTATGTTAGAGTGGACTGGTATTAGTTATTTTGGTTGTTTTTGCTAAGCGGCACTTCTTTAAAAGACTATTCATAGTATCATACTAGTATAAAAAATGTCAAAGTGTGTGCGCGCGCGTCAGTGTGTGTTTGGTTATCCTTAACGTTAAAACGACTGGACGGATTGGAATGAAATTTGATTATACTGTTCTGGATGTCTGAAATAACTGATGAGCTACTAAATAATAAGCTATCATTTTATAGACAATAAATTACCTAGTTCCAAACAAAGTCAAGGTTTTATTAAGATTTTTTTTTTTAATATTTTTTAAATATTTGGCGTACAATCTTACATGTGTCTGTGTGTCTGTCTGCGCAAAGCTTGTACTAGACGACGATATAATACTTAGACAATAGATAAATAAATTTAATACCCAGAAAATTGACTAGGAACAATATATTCGTACAATACTACTGCTTGATAATGGCTTACGGGAGTGAAGTCGCGGGTGAAAAGTGTAAATAAAAATAAATAAATAAATATCATGGGACACTTGACACCAAATTGACCTAGTCCCAAACTAAGTGTATAGTGTGTGTAGTGTATTATATCTTACGATACATCATTGATGGTATAGTTCTTAGGACTTAGGAGGTGGCTGCGTGCATGAGATGAGCACCAGGCCTTTTTTTGGCTGAAACCTTGCTTGTTTTATGATACCTGAACGTTTTAAACAGGCATGGAGGAATCTCTTTTACGGGTTGCCGGGACCCCATGATTTTAACCCCAAATGGTGCAAATAGGTAGTTCTATCCTATACGGGCATATTGGCACTGCTTGAAATAATCCAGGTCGGAAATATTATGTACCTAATTTAACAAGGCGTCAAAAATATCGATATAATCTTATGTTACTTTACTAACCATGAGGTTGGTGTTTACATATATTGCACTCGATGGGTGGTTATACTTTCAACGGGTAATGTAAGAAGCAACTTATTTACTCCAAAGTTACTGTAAGTCGGCCACCTTATGTATTTTTTTAGAGCATTTGTTTTTTACTTCACAATAAAATATTTTGCATTTAGTTTCCGCAACGTCGAAGCAAAAATTCAATCACATTGACTTTTAAGTTTGCTTATTGTGAGCTGTTTTATTTTAAAGTCTATATCTTAGTCTAGTCTATTTTCTAGTCTATTATAACTACCTAATAACACTAATTACATACCTACAGTTTGAAACGAACCAAATTGTAAAGATTCCCTTACAATTTTACGACCGCTTTCTAATTTCGGACTAAAAAATCGGTGAAAAAAAAACCATTTTTCTTGTCTCTGGTGCAAAGATAAACGCTGTTTTGAACGGTTCTACGTTCTATTAATGTAAGATTTGACATTCAGGTATAGCCACACTTTATGAGGTGATTCATACAGCAAAAAAAACGGAAAAATCTGTGCGAAAATGCAACGTGTTTCGATTTCGTGCTCGTTGCGCGCGCGCAGCCGGCTCCTAAACCGGCGACGTCAAAACAGATCCTTTTAGCTAAATTAGTCAGACTTCCCGAAAAACACGGCCATTGACCCCTCCACCCAACACCTAAATATTTCACATCTCAAAAAAAATAATGTTTACATAACACAAACATTTTTAAATAGCCCAGCACCAAAAGGGCTACGGCACGCACACACGCGAAATTTTCGTCGGTTGCACATGTGTGGGTGACGCACACATAAGACATAAAAATGCCCAATCGGTACATGTCGCACCACTACAATGAAGGGAACGTAAGCCGCATACGAGTGCATAATTCGGCCGAGATGCAAAAAAAATATTTGGCAATGCGGCCCCTACGCGCCCGCCAGTCGCCCGCCCGCCTGGGTTAGGATAGGTTAGATTTTTTGGCTCAAAACGTTCGTTCCTGACTTTTAAAAAATAATTTTGTCTACATCACTAGGAAGTCATTCCTTCCCTCACGTTCATTGGCGCGTCAGTTCGCTGCAAATTTTTGAATAAAGAACTCGGAGCGTCGCGCGCTAAAGGATTCTAATTTGAATTTAGATCGTACGTTCGATTTTCGGATCGATTTCGAATTTTATTTGACTTTTGTTGAACGGGCGTTTTGACTAAAAAAATGCTAGCCGGCGGCCAGTATCTAACATAGTGTATTTTATCATTACAGAAATCAAAGACGATGACATAGTCATTGTCACAATTTAATTTTTATAAATATAAACTCTAGTGCCTTGTGTCGTGTTGTGATTTACTTATTTAATTCTTGATTATTTTGAACTTTATTTGGACTTTTTACTGTTTTTCCGACTACTTTATTTGGTGAGTACTTTTTATTTTTATTTTAAGTTCATATTTTTTAACCTTCCTTTGTTTCTTATTTGTTCACAGTTTTTTTTTTATTTTATACTTACTTAAACTATTAAACGTAAATTAAAACACGTATTTTTACTTCACAGTCATTCTATAATTATAACTAAATATAAATTAAAACAGCTTACATTTAACACAAGCACAAAACAAAATAAAACCAGAGCTATTATCAACTCCACCCTTTAGCGCTTAACAAAAAACGATGAAAACTTTAAAAGAATAGGGACAGCGCTAGAAATAGTCGCAAGGACACGTCGTCCTGTGACGTCAGGATCGCTAGGCACTGGCGAGAAAGTCGGCCATCTTGGATTTGTTCTTTTTTGAAGCCTACTTACTGCGCCCGCGCTGACGCCATATTGTATCGCAAAGAGGAAAGTTTAGACAAAAAATAATTACAAAAAGCGCATTAAACTTGACAAATAAATTTAAAAAAATTGCAGTTTTTGAGTTACTTTAGCTTTGTAAAACATACAAAACCAATTTAGGTACAATTTAATAATATTTAATAATTTTAGTCGCATTTAATCATGTAGCATTTTTATTTCCCAAATAAAATCATGTGAAAATTCATCACTTCTATAAATTTGACTAATAATCCCGGAATTTGAATTATCTCTTTTACTCTTTTAGTGCAAAATTGAAAATGTGTGTGAACAGAGCGAGAGAGCAGATGAAGTATTTTCGAAGTTTCTACTGTGAACAGAATTAGAGAAGTTTGTTATCATAAGTTACTTTTTATCAATAGTTTAGGATATTTGCGTGCATGTGCATTGGTAAGTAGTTTCACAGAACTGTCAAGGGATTCTGTCAATTCAATATTTGTTATAAAAATGAAATTTATTGAAATTGAAAATGGTTTCCGGGAGAAAAAAATAATGCAAGCTTTTCTCGCTGACATTACATTCGGTGACTATACTTTGCTGCATTGACATCCAAACTACATAATCCGTATCAAGTTTCAAGACGCTGCTAACCGTTGAAGAGTTCTCTCCTGCAGAGATGATCCTGGCCAAACCATCAGAATTTCACTGTCACCAAACTTACCTAGCATGCTAATTTTCAGTTCAGTCTGTTAACAGAAAGCGGAAAAAAAATGGTTTCCAAAATTGAAACCACAATCTCAAATACAAACAAACATAAGAACGTTGTAAGTTATATTAAAACTTGTAAAACATGTCAACAAATAACTTTTTTAACTATCATTATAATTAAATTTAAAAAAAACTTCTTAAGAATTAGACCTACCTAAACTAAATTTATCATAAATTATAATAATTATAGAAAAAAAAACTTGAAGAAATGCAGTTTCATTTTTCTATTTTAAACCACGACTTAACCGAAGGAGGGTTCCCTATCCCGTGGGAATTTGGTAAAATCAATCTTCATTCTTTGTCTATTTAATATTATTATTAAACGAGCAACTCTTGTAAATATATTTCGAGATCGCGAAAACGGCTCCAATTTCGATAAAATTTGGCATATAGGGATTTTCGGGGATGGAAAATCGACCAAGCTTGGTCTTATCTCTGAGAAAATGCTTGCTACCGAGTTTTAGCTCGAGCGAAGCTCGGCCACCCAGGTACTACATCATAAACGAAGCCGTCATGTAGCTAAACTTTGAGCTTTCTTTTGACCCTAGGGTTGATGCATCAATACTTACTTAGATTTTGAAGATTTTTAAGGTTACGTACCCAAAGGGTGCCAACGGAACCCTATTACTGACACTCCGCTGTCTGTCTGTCTGCCTGTCCCTCCGTCTCTGAATGGCTCTATCTTTTGAGTCGTAATAGTTAGACTTGAAATTTTCACAGATTTTGTATTACTGTGGCCGCTATAACAACAAATACTAAAAACAGAATAAAATAAATATTTAAGGGGGCTCCCATGCAACAAACGTGATTGTTTGGCGTTTTTTGCTTGATATTAATAACGGCAACAGGTAGACGCTTGAAATATTCACAGAATCGTTAGTTATATAATCACTTTAAAAATAAATAATTAAACTAAAATAAAATAAATATTTAAGGGGGCACTCCCATACAATCATACAAAAAACATGTTTTTTTTGCTGATGTCTAATTCTTCTTCTTCTTAGTCGTTCACTCTTGACAGAGTGGTCGTGGTCATGCTTTGGTCGATCGATTCCTGTGCCACTGCTGCTGTCGCGACGCGTCGCCAAGTAGCCCGATGTCTGGCAGAGTGGGAGCAATCGTTTATATTAGAGTGCGTCACAGATTTGATGAGGTCTGTCCACCGTGTCGGAGAGCGTCCGCGAGATCTTTTGCCCTCGACTTTCCCCTGCACCACAAGCCGTTCCATGGAGTCCTCATTACGGGTGATGTGTCCAAAGAACTTGAGGATGTCAAAGGACTTGATGTCTAATGTTGTATAGATAATGGTACGGAAACCTTCGTGCGCGAGTCCGACTCGCACTTGGCCACTTTTTCTTAACTCACACGGAATCACGATTATTTTCACGATTTCTTTCTGTCACACGGTGTAGGACGATGACAGAAAGAGATGGTGTATGCAGTCGCAGCGCTCGGGAGTTGGGCAATACGGTCACAGGTCCCTAAGGCTAGAAACACTGACGCCGAAGGCGGACCTGTACGGCGCGGCGCGGAGGCGGTACCGGTTCTAATATTCGAGTTAACGTGAAAGAGGGCACACATAATACCGCGCCACGCTTATTTCCCGCGCGGTATTCCGTGTGCCCTCTTTCATGTTAGCTCGAATATTACAACGGGTACCGACTCCGCGCCGCGCCGCACCGCCCCGCACCGCTCTGTGTGTTTCAAGCTTAAGGCTGCATTTCCACCGGATAGGAATGTGTTTTTCATGAAACAATAGAAACGTTTCAATTACTTATCCTCGGACAGCACATCTCTAATGGAAACAGCTAGTGGAAACAAGAGTGCAACCAGAGTGGAGGCCTAGAGTAGGGCATAGAAATGTAGGCAGGCAACCGATGCGTTGGACCGACGACCTTGTTAGAGTGGCCGGAAAGGACTGGATGCGAAAGGCGCAAAACCGGGAAGAATGGCGTGCATTGGAAGAGACCTACACTCAGCATTGGGTGGTGAAAGGTTGAAAAAGAGAAGAGAGAGAAGAGAGAGTGGAAACAACTAAGCCAAGTTTGCACCATGCTATGGGTACTAGGCAAATGAATCGTGAACACAAATTGAATCATTGACTATGATTTCCTATCAAAAGTATGAGATGTCAACATGACAAGACAAAGGTGCCACCCTGGGTCATGCTTCAATGAGGGCTATCGCGTATGAATTTGCCGCTAGAGGCGCTAGTGTAGCGAGAGGTCTCCGAAATGTCAAACGTCACTGTTTTTGGGTGAGCTACGTGGTTTTATTTATAATTAGAATAATTTTGTGAATATTTTGCAATACCTGAAACTAATTATGGCAAATATGCGTGAAGGGGCAATGAATGTGTGTTTTGAGACAGTTTTGTTTTTCGGAAACCTTTGTCCTCCCTTTTTTCCGAACAAAACGGGACTACACAACACGGTTTTAAGGTAAGTGTTAAATATGATTTAAATGTAAATTTTATTTTCACGCCCGTAATAACAAATTATGACTATACTTCAGGCAGGACCTTTGTCTGCAGTGGCGCCAACTGGTGAGCGCGAAAACGGTAGCCCTCATTTGTTCGACAGTATACGATCAAGCATATTGAGCTTCTGACCCAATGATGGTTTCTTGAAAGGGAAATATCGCTAGATGGCGTTAGTCTCGCGAGGTCTGTTTGACGTTGTCTTAATCGCGATTGGCTCATTTGATCAACCAATGACAAACGTGACGCAAATGTCAAAGTTGTCAAAACGAACTTCACGATACTAGAGCGCCAAACCGAGTTGCAATGAGGGCTATCGTTTTTTGTCTCACTAGATGGCGCACTGTTGCGTGAGGTTTTAAGTGTGCTTTCAGTGTCTGTTATTACGGGCGTTAAAACGAAGTTTAGATTAAAATCATATTTAATACACCTTAGAACCGTACCATAAAAATATCCAGCAACAACAGTGTTGCTTAGTCCCGTTTTGTTCCGAAAAAAAGGGAGGACAAAGTTTCGAAAGACAAAACTGTCTCAAAACACAGACATTCATTGCCCCGGAACGCATATTTGCCATAATTAATTTCAGATATTGCAAAATATTCACAAATTATTCTAATTATAAATTAACCCGCGTAGCTCACCCAAAAGCTATGAGATATGACATTTCGGAGACCTCACGCCACACTAGCGCCTCTAGCGGCGAATTCATTCGCGATAGCCCTCATTGTAACCTGTCACAGATTACAACTCGGATTAAAAGCTGTGAAAAAATTTCTATTTTGAAAAAAAAAATCTTAGCAATGATGGTCTTTCTGAAGCGCTTAGGTTATAGTGTAAAAATGATATGTAAAAGACCATTTGGTGCCTAGTACTTACAAAATAGGCGTAATGTCAAGGAAACTAAATCACGTACCCCCTGGAACATCTATGCTACTAATGTCATATTGACATTCCATACATCTGCCAAAGAAATCATAGCGAAATTGATTACGAAAAGGTTGCACGCTGGCACGTGATCGCTTACTGTCATTTGGTGCAAATGGAAAATGGACAACTCGAAATTTTACGTCACAGTAAAATAATGACAATTTGAAATTCATCAACAAGAAAAATTTACCATCCTGAATATCATCGAAATGGAATCTTGTCTCATGGTAAATTGACAAACTTTGATGTATATGCCGAAAAAACGACCACTTGTATTCACGTAGGTACACTCAGAAATATGTTCCATTTGTAAAAAAATGTTAGGGGCCTACAGATTAAGTTATGACTTGATTTAGGCAACATTTATTTATTGTTTATATAGTTTGGCTCCTAATTTATAATAGACAATATTCCATTTGGAACAAAATAAATTAGGTTGTAAGTATTTTTCAACACGATCACATTTTGACACTATTCGCTTTGGTTGATATTAATTTTGGTCCAAATTCAAAATGGTCAATTCAAGTAGACCATTTTCTATTTGCACCAAATGACAGTAAATCAGTTTTCTCGAGTGTACGCGGTAAGAAACACCGTTTAAACAGCATAGTGGAGGAACACCATCCATCAAGGTGGTGCTGATTGAAACTAATAGTAAGTAATAAGGTTATAAACTTGACAACAGGGATAAGATTAAAGAGTTCTACAAAAACAGTCCCCATTGACATAGCCAAGTGGTTAGGAAACCTGACTAGGAAGTTTGAGGTTCTGGTTCGATCCCGGTCGGTGTATGCATATACAGGGTGAAATTTTATGGACCGTAGAGTTGCTTCCATAATGAAAGTTTTTTAGGTTGATGGTCTGAGAAAGTATACAAAATTTGAACGGTCCATAAAATTTCATCCTGTATTGTGTGAATTACTAATGTTTGTTCTCGGGTCTTGGACATTTTGGTATTTATCAATATAAGTATGTTTGTTTATCCGTTTCCTAGTACTCATAGTACAAACTTTGCTTAGTTTGGGACTAGGCCCATTGTTGTTAATTGTCCCAATATTATTATTATTATAGATCTTTAAAATAAGCAAAGAGAACTGACTTCTCTACAAAGAGCCATCCTTGTAACATGAGCAACATGAGTAACATCTTTTCGAAATGCTCAATACAAACGAATTATGAACTTTTGATGCTCTGTAGATGTCGATTGACCAGTGCAAGTTCATTGACCATCCAAGAATACCGTAACACCGTGATAATGGAAAATAACCTTTTCCACAAGCGCTGGCCTTCAAAGTGCGCAGGAGTTGATACACGGCATATATTAGAATTAATTCACTGTACCGAATGCTATTGAACCTTTATGCCTAAATAGTTAATATGTTACAAAAAGAGGGAGTTGCCCTTTCCAGCTCCGTATGACATGTAGTCAAAGTCAAATCAAAGTCAAAATATCTTTATTCAATTTAGGCTACAACAAGCACTTATGAATGTCAAAAAAAACTACCACCGGTTCGGAAAACCCCTGCTGAGAAGAATCCGGCAAGAAACTCAAGTAGTGATTCTATTCACTTTAGCAGTTCTCTCTTAGACTGCTTTTTACATCGTTGGCAGAGACCTAGCTGGTAGGTAAATATAGCGGCTCTTAAACTCGAGTAACGACTCTGTGATATTTTAACCATTATCTAATCTCTGGCATGGTAATGCCACATCGGAACCTTTTCGTAGAAAATTGAAACCGACTTCAAAAACCTTGAAAATAATTTCCTACTAGTTTGAGTCGGTGCCTCAGCACGAGCCAGCAGGAGTGGAACTATGTGTAGTCGTCTACCTCACCTGCATATGTATTTGGCTTTAATCACTCCTGATGGGTCGTGCTGAGGCACCGACTTCAAACTAGTAGAAAATTATTTTCAAGATTTTTGAAGTCGGTTTAATTTTTTTTATATAGGTTTTAGTGATTTGTAGCAAAGTGCATCTCACAACGATTCCATTAAGCTCAAACACGGCATAGTTATATTATTTTATAAGAGTACCGGTACCAACGGTCTTCTTCATCAGGTCCAGTTCACCAAATGATACTTTCTGAAAGTAAACACTTGACTTAGTGTTAAAAATGCTAAACTCGCTATAGGTGTGCTTTTAAAATTCGAAGGTTGCCCTCGATTTCTCTAGGATTCATCATCAGATCCTGACTTGGTGTCAATGGGACCACCTCGGTAGTATGTCCTTTAGAACTATAAAATAATTTTGACATTCGGCCCACAATTGGCGGAGTTATCGCGTAACAAACATACAAAAAAACCTCCTTTAATGAAGTCGGTTAAAAAAATCACAGTGAAGTCGCATTGCTTGACAAAGGAATCCCTTATGACACTTACACTTTGTACGCACACGCGGTAAACCAGGCGGATTTAGTGCACCGTTCCTCTTCAAAGTATCGCTTCAGAAAGCCGCGCGGTTAGTCGCGTAGTGCGTACGTAGCCTAACACCACAGACCGGAAGCTAATGGGGCGAGGAATGGAGTAGTGCGCGTGTTCTCTGTGCATTGCGCGGCCAAGACTTTCGCCGTTCAGTGCGTTCACCTTGTAGCAGACGCAATGAACAGGGAAAAAGTTCGCCGCATCGCAACCCATACTGCTGCCTAGTACCTGTAAATTGTAGTGATCGGAGATGCATTTGTTTTCAATAAGCACTTTGTTATTGAACACCTTGAAGTAGTATCTTAACCCCTGAAATGACTAGACATCAGACACATCCAAAGTCTAGGTGAACAAACTGACACAATAAGTTTTGTGTTTGCAAGATCGCAAACAGATAACCTTTGGGTATTGACGTTCGAACAATCTGAAGATATAAGCGATGGTGTTTATGGGTTCTATGTGATACCAAGAATTGTGGGAGGGAATGAATATAATCCCATTTTTAGGGTCCCGCATCCAAAAAAATACCGACGGGGGAAAGTTCTTGAATGGCTACCACTTAACCAGAAGACGAACTGTTGAGATAAGGTGTCTTACTAGTTGTACCGACGACATCGCGAGAATCGCGGGAAATCAGTGTGTTGTCATTGATTGTGACATTCTAAGGGGAGGATCTTGTGGAAGCCTTCCGGCAGAGAATAATATTTTAAACAATAGGAGGTTAACCCCTTGTTTCACCATCCATTGATTAAATTTATCTGACGGATAAATATGATGCCGTCTCTGTTTGTTTTGTTCGAATAGAGGAGACGGCATTATATTTATCCATCAAATAAAATTAATCGATGTGTTGTGAAACAGCCCCTAAATGGACGTTTTAACTTGTAACTCAGACAGAGAAATCCGTCTCGAGATGCAAAAGTCTCAACTAAATTTTATTTTTCTACAAAGTGATGTAATTCAAAAATCAGTCCCTCGTAATTTCCTTGTTCACGTCGTTTTGCTTTTATTTTCAAGATTTGTATCGTATCAACTTATTTAAGAGAGCATTTGTGCTCTATTGCCCATAGCAATGCACAGAAACAAACTAAATGCACATACAGCATTCTACCCGGTCATTTATCCAAGTTTATTATTAAAATTGCCTTTAATGCCCTCGGATCTAAGAAAAGGCTGGCGTGGAGGCGCTTCCGTAATCAAATAGCTGCTCCAAGGCCACCCGGTACCGACTCCACTTGTTGTAGCTCACTTCGTAGCTTTATGACTCTGCGGATCTGTGTTTACGTGGACGACTTTATTGAAACTATTCGTAACTAGTCGTAAGACTTAACTTGGGTTTGCATAAAAGAACATCAGCCGTTTTGGTGTGTAAGCGTAACAAGCACGCGTATACATAGTAGATAGAACATATACATAGTAGAAGAAGAGTAATATTATATCTTAGAATTCTTTACGACGACGATCGGTCCATGGTGAAACGCATTTAGCCGCACTTATGTAATCCATTTGAATGTCCATGATCAGGAGACACGAACAGTGGTCTTTAGAACCGTGTCCCATTAATACTTATTTAAATCTGCCAAGGATATTATTGTAGCATTCATTGAGAGAAGGTACTATGGCGGGGTCGGGCTTAGCGCGCTAGGGTCGTTAAAAGCTTTTATCCCTTTCTGAACAATAATTTTGTGCAAAAAAGATGCATTATAAGATAAATAGTGTCTTAAGCCTCAGGAAAACAAGCTCAAACATGTTGCTTGTTATAGAACTTTGTCGCAATAGGACGTCTTTATGTGTCGTTTCCTAACTATCCATATTCCTATGTTTCCGTTTAACTATCTACCCTCGCCTACGACTCGGGTGAATATAAACGTCTCAGGCAAAATAAGTTTTATGAACAAGCTATACAATCTGCTTATTCACGTCGGTTGCGAGGAAATAAAACAGCAACAATGTACACAAATTCATGGCTTGCTAATTGCTATCATATAATAGAATTGGAAGAGATCGCTTAAAGGGATAAGTTCGCCTTTATACATCTCTTTCTCTTTTTAATTGTAATTTTCATATATTTTATGTACAATAAAGAGTTAGGTTAGTTTACAATACAATACAAAAATATTAAGTTGTTAGTGTATCCCATACTTTTTGTCAAGGATATCATAGTGAAATTGATTATTAAAAGATTCCGCCCTGTTACATGAACAGTTTGTTCAACTGTACCTAGTACGAGTAGCTAAGAAGTATTAAAAATGTAGCTTTAAGCCACCAATGACTAACTCGCAGTAACAGCTTTTTAAAACATAAAACAAAACAATGATGCGTATAGGCCGTTTGCAAAGCATGCTCAAGGCTGTCTCGGGCCTTTTCCTTATGCGCAGGAGTGCATTTAGTTGCAGTGCGCCGCGCAAAGTTACCTCAGTGTCCATCATGGGGAATTAAACTCTATGTCTACGTGTTACGGGGCAAGATAAGTGCCTTTTTGTAGTGGTTTTTCTAAACAGATACGCCCTTGCAATAAAGATATATTGTAGAATACTTTATTATGTTTATTTGAATGAATTATGCGGTTTTTTGTAGGTGTTTATAATGCTGTATTTTGTGCAGATTTTAAAAGTTAGGAAAATTACTGGACTGAGTTATCTATAGGGTGATTTGGGAGACGAGAATAGGACGAACCCTACCGGATTCAGTTAGTTAAGGCTACTATAATGTCGTACCAGTAGTAGTGAGATTAACGTTATTTTTTTAAAATGTGGCAAGCAAAAGTATTAAATTATTCACTAAGTGCATCGTCAGTCACTCTGCAATTTGAAAGAAAGAAAATGAAAAAACATTTATTTTCACAAAACACATTAAATAAGATTTCGTACAAAATTAAAGTTTATAATGAGGCTATCGCGTATGAATTTGCCGCTAGAGCGCTAGTGTAGCGTGAGGTCTCCGAAAAGTCCCAATCTCATAGTTTTAGGGTGAGCTACGTGGGTTATTTATAATTAGAATAATTTTTGTGAATATTTTCCATTACCTGAAATTATAATTATGGCAATTATGCGTTACGGGGCAATGAATGTCTGTGTTTTGAGACAGTTTTGTCTTTCGGAAACTTTTGTCCTCCATTTTTTTCCGAACAAAACGGGACTACGCAACACTGCGGTCTGCGGTCGCTCGATATTTTTATGGTACGGTTTTAAGGTGTATCAATGTAAACTTTGTTTTCACGCCCGTAAAACAGACTTTGAAAGCCACACTTAAAAACCTCACGCAACAGTGCGCCATCTAGTGAGACAAATAACGATAGCCCTCATTGTGACAATAGGCGACGGCGTCAGCATATGCTGCTGGCGCCGGCCACGAGGAGCGACGCCAAACAGCGCTGTTTTTCAGACACCCCTCTCAGTATACTCCTACAGTACTGCCAGGTGCGGACTTAGTTAGATTTAGTATATAAACAAAAAAAAAATTAAAGTGTTGTGGACTTATTTTAATATTCAAAGTCAAAGTCAAAGTCAAAATATCTTTATTCAATTTAGGCTATAACAAGCACTTATGAATGTCAAAAAAATCTACCGCCGGTTCGGAAAAACCTCTGCTGAGAAGAATCCGGCAAGAAACTCAACGAGGTATATATATTTTTTAAACAGATTTACAATATTATTAAATGATATGTATACATCACAAGTATTTAACACAACTTTATTTTTAACACAGTAGGTTCGCTATTTGAAGGGATCGCTAATGCGGATCGGAATTATTTCCAAATATGCCTGTCCATGATATAATCATTAACTTTATAATACGCCTTTGATATTAATGTCTTCTTGACAATAGATCTGAATTTTGTATCCGTATTTTGTATTATAATTGTGAACGATGCATTCATATCAATTACTGAAGGTATAAGGTTGGCCCTGCTCACATCTACTGGATCATTCTGTATAGGAAAGACGTAAACAAAATTCTGCGTATGACTCTACCACACAAACATAGTTGGCTCATATGTGGAAAATCTGAATAGCGCGCGTTACATTGCTGGGCCAGGAAACGAATGGGTTATAAGTTGTCAAGTAATTGCTGCATTGGAACGCTATATGAACAGTTTGTCTCGCTTGTTGTAAGTCATTGAAGCATGGCATTGGACTATAAATAACAAACACAAGCAAGGACGAAGGAGGGGAGGGTAATAGGGTTGCCACTGCTTGCCATCAACTTTGGTCGGTAACGCGCGAGCCTTTGTTGTTGTGCTTGTACAGTTTTTGAGATAAAATCCTTCTAACAGACAGACGGAAAGACGGAGACAACGGACAGTGCAGTGACATTATGGGTTCCGTTTGGGTATATAACCCTATAAATGAGCAAAGACGCTTGGTGTTAAGCTTTTAATTTGAACAACAATACAATACAAGCCAATGACTCTTTACTCGTCAGGAGACCCACTTCCTCGTTTTCCATCCAGTCAAATAAAAATAATAAAAATAAAAAATAAATATTGTACACTAAAAATAGTAAGAGATACCGAAACAGCCCGAATTGCTACCACCATCTTGCTCGCTAATCCTGCCGTGAAGCAGCAGTGCTTGCACTGTTATGTTTCGGCGTGGAGAGTAGACAGCCGGTGAAATTACTGGCACTTGAGGTATCCAATCTTAGGCCTCTAGGTTGGCAACTCATCTGCAATACCCCTGGTGTTGCAGATTTTTATGGGCGGTGGTGATCTCTTACCATCAGGAGACCCACTGGCTCGTTTGCCATTCAGTCGAATAAAAAAAATACACAGAGTAAGCAATAGGCGGCCTTATGCTTAAGAGCGATCTCATGAACGTATGAGGATCAAAATCAAAAGTCCTTGAAACACTTCAACACGTTAAAGAAACGAACTTGCAAAGTCAACTCGTTTTATAACAATAAGAGAGGAGATTTATTTATAATCAAACAAATAATATATACAATAATCTCGTTTTATCATTCCACTAAACACAGTGATATGGTAAAAATCTCAACTCAATCATTATCACTGAACGTGTCTAGTCTAGTGAAATTTTAGTTTAGTCAACTCACTGACGTGTTTTAAGTATTTCCGTTTTTGGCTGATTTTTCATTTCACTAAACAGTTTCAGGAATTTGATCAAATGACTGATTTTTTTAGATAAATGCTTTTTAGATACCGTATCATCATCATCATCATCATCAGCCCGAAGACGTCCACTGCTGGACAAAGGCCTCCCCTTAGAACGCCACAATGAACGACAACTTGCCACTTGCATCCACGGTTTCCCGCCACTCTCACGATGTCGTCAGTCCACCTGGTGGAGGCCTGCAACGCTTCGTCTTCCGGTTCGTGGTCGCCACTCGAGGACTTTTCTCCCCAACGGTACCGATACCGATAGATACCGTATAGATTTGTTGAAATCTCTGTTCGGGGCGTTTACATTTTATACATTCACTTTACTAATACTGCTAGTTATGAAATATATGTGAGTGTGTTAACTATATCATGAAAAGACTAATTTCACGTGACCAAAAAAAGGAACTCTAATTAGAATTAAAGCAGCTGGTTGTCGTCCATATCTAGAATTCAATTAATTATCTTAATGTCAAATCAACGTGGCATTTCGTTAGGGTTGTCACTTACTTAAGAATTCAAGAAAATGTTAAGCTTATTGTAAATTGTAAGTAAACTATATCTTGACAAGTTTGTGCATGACACTTGGTAGAGCCCTGTCGTAGTCAGCATTTATTTACATCCCAGCCTATACACGTCCAACTGCTGGGCACAGGCTCCTCTCAGAACACTTGGGCATAACGCCCTGCGGATTGGAACTTCACGCACCATTGAATCGGTCGCAGGTTTGAGCAGGTTTCCTCAGATGTTTTCCTTCACCGCAAAGTCGTGGTAAATTTCAAATGTAATTCCGCACATGAATTCGAAAACTCAGAGGTGCGAGCCGGGGTTCGAACCCACGACCCTCTGCTGGAGAGGCGATAGGTCAACACTAGGCCACCATGGCTTCGTGGTCAGCATTTATTTACAGACTCTTATATGTAGTAAGACTTCACAAACACTGACCACATAACTCTCTAAAGTAGTAAAAAGTTAATCTATGCCCTATTTATTATTATTTTTATTCCCCTTAATGGCGGCCTTAAGGCTTAAGCCAATGTCAGTTACGACGACAGGGTTGCGGTTGATTCTGCGGAACGCCAACAGTTCGACAGGAGCAAGAAAACAATTTAGAAAAAAAGAAAAAAATCCTTTTCAGCCAAAGACTTTTACGACAAAGACAAAACATGTTGGTTAGAACTTGATGTTGGTTGGTTGGTGGTTGGTTAGAACTATACTTATATTATTAGAGGATATAAAATCACACAGAATGGTAATAAAATATAAACATGAACTTTACGAGCATGAGAAATGAAATAGTAGATTGTACAACAAGAGCATAATTACTAAGCAATCAAATTAAGATTGGAGGACCTGGGTTCGATTCCCAGTGCTGGTCTTATTTTTCTGGTTTTTCTGTGCATCTATATATCAGTTTGTATTTTCAATCAATAATGATATTATCGTAAAATAATAATCGTAAAATAGAACACTTTTTAGCACTATCGATAGATATTGAATATGAAATTGATTTATTAAATTAGAAATTGTTAACTATCAATTGTTTTCATTGCATAATGCATATTTATGTCTATTTCACATTTTCGACTGCTCAAAAGTTAATTGGAAGAGATCGCTCTTTAACGATAAAACCGTCTTTTTTTGACCTCTACTTTAAATCTTTTTTTAACATGTTGCGTATCGATATATCGATATTGAATATCGGAAGTCGATAAGTGAGAATTTAAGTCACTATGACAGATCAAAAATGCGGTGAAAATTCCGGGCTCTGGTAATGTCACACATGATTTTAAAATAAAAATATCTAGGATTCGATTTGTAGCATTCGAAGCTGGCGGATGTAGACAATATATAATTTTGATAGTGTTTTATGCGGCGATTAACCTTAACAGTGAACAGTGATCCCAAAATTTTATATTGCTCTCGTGTCTGACATTTTTTAATGCGCAAGTGGTCTTCGCGTGGTTTCTGGAATTTTACTATCAAGTTGCAAAAACTACAATCACCGTACAACGTCCCTCTCAAAGAGAGTTTACCTTGACACTGGCGAAATTGTCCTATTAATTAGGACAGAAAAGCCATATTTTAAAAGAGAAGAAGAAATATATCTACATTCTACTATATAATATACATCCAAATTTCCTTTCCTAGTTTGTCCTTCAAGTGTAGTAATAAATACCGTTAGATAATGACTTTTGTTCCGAGCGTACAAATCGCTTGAACATTCGCCCATTTTTTTAGAGTTTCACTCATACTTGAGTGATTATATACATTTATAATCCATGCAGCGTTTTTATTATTAGTGTAAGTGGCATCCCTAAGTAATCTTAGGCTGGTTTCGAAAGTGTGCCTTGGCCTCGATGTGCGCAGACGCAGGTGGCTCGTTTTCCGCGCAAATGCTTTCTTCTCTCGATGCTGTGTCAAATGCTGTCCCTCTCACTCACAAGGAAAATGCTGTGAGTGCGAAAGGAAAATTTAATTTAAAAAATTATGCATGAAATTTGGTTATATTTTGACAGGTGATCATTCCAGCCTGTACACGTCTAATAGGACACAGGCATACTTTCAGAATGGTTAGTGTGAGATTGTATTAGATATTTGATAAATGCACCTTTTTAATTTGAAGTTATTAATGTAAACGTACGAGTGTCAGTGGCGTAGCTTACGTATGGCCAGGTGGTGCAGTGCACCAGAGCCCCGGACCCCAGGGGGCCCTCTAACCTAAGCTTTGAAAAGAGAGGAGCATAAAAGAAAAGAGACAAAAAATGTTGTGAGCAGGCTCTAGCCATTTTTAGGGTTCCGGAGCTAAAATGGCAAAAACGGAACCCTTATAGTTTCACCATGTCTGTCTGTCTGTCTGTTTGTCTGTTTGTCCGTCCGTTCGCAGCTTTGCTCAGGGACTCTCAATGCTAGAAAGCTGTAATTTTGCACGGATATATAAGTAAACTATGCCGACAAAATGGTAATTAAAAAATTCTGAAAAAAATATGTTTAGGGTAGGATATTGGTTGGATTATGGATAGGTATTTTAAAACCATTAGGGGTTTGCTAAGACGATTTTTCGATTTAGTGATTTGTTTGCGAAAAAATCAGGATGGTAGTAAGTATATCAAACTTTCAAGGAAAACTATAACGGCTAAGTTTGCTTGAGAATTATCGGTAGTTTAAGAGTAAATAGCAGCCTTAGGTATAAAATATACCTAAACTTGGAAGATTCCGTATAAAATACGAAATCCTTAGAAAAATATTACTCAATTTTTTCGTAATGGCTACGGAACCCAATTTTGGACGTGTACGACACGCTCTTGGCCGGTTTTTTATGATTTTGAAGGCCAATAAAAGTTCAAGCTGCGTGGAAAGAAGGGTGTTGGCCCAATTATTTCTCTATGCAGGGGCCCTTGTCCACCAAGCAACGCCACTGACGAGAGTTTGACACTATCCCGAGACAATAGGGTGTCTCGGTTGCCCTACTAGTAGAAGACAGCTAAGCATTATTGACCAGACGGTTACTTTAATCCATCTTCTTCGAAGCATTAATAGGAACGAGACTCTCAATTACATACAACCCAAAGGAAAATAAGAAGTACGGTCAGCATCAAAAGTAGCTGGTTACTTTTTTACTCTATCACAACACATCTTGTATGGTGCTAAAAGTACGTGGCTGTAAAACGTCAAAGTACAAAAGTAACCAGCTACTTTTGATGCTGACTGTACGTCGGTTTTATTGCTAAAACAAAGCCAATAAATACAATTCGTTACAATTTAATTTAATTTATTTATTACCTTCAACGACAAGTATACTTGTTCATATGTATTATGCCTGTTCTTTACAAGATACATTGTCATGTCCAATCTTACACTAAGTGCCTCATCAGTTACAGAAGGACACCGCATGCACACAAAACAGTTGATAAAAAGAAGGTTTGCCCTAAGTTACTTACATTAGAAAATATAGTGTAAAAAAATCTTCCCAAAGGTTACTTAGTTATACTCCACGCGGACGAAGTCACGGGCAAAAGCTAGTAATCATAACACAATACAAAAACTTTTCATTCAATTAAAATATTTTTGATTTGATTTTACCGATGAAACTCAAAGATTCTTAATTTATTTTGACTAGTAATACATCAATGAATCTACGCCTTCTCTATGCCTACGGCGTAGCATTAGGCCTACGCTACGCTCTCGTAGCTATCTAGGTCTATGCTACGACCGTAGCCCCGTAGCGTTACATGTTTTTACACAAAACACACTCTACAGGCTGATTTCTATTTCTAAAATCGGTTGCGATCGCTTGCGTAAATAACTTTATTTTTACTTTTTTCAATGAAATTTTTCCTGCACAAGTTTAATTAGGCACGAATGGATCGGCATTTACGCACGTTTGGACTTTTTTTAAGTACTTGTTTTTTGTTCTTTCACAATTTATTTTTAGGTAAAGCCTGTTACCGCGAAGTGTTTTGATTATTTAAAAGAGAAATTTCATTTTTCTTCCACTGTTACAAGTAGCCTCTTTTATCGTTAATTATAAATAAGTTATTTATTGTATTTACAAGCTTTTACTTTGTTGTATCGCAATCAAATCTTGCAAGTTAAAGTTGATCTATTTTAAGTAGTCAAATTTGACATAGACTTTGGGAGACATTACTTTAATATAGGTTAGAAGCAGCAGTTTATAAAAAAAAACTTATAAATACCATTTTACTACAGTAATTTACACCATTACACTTGCATTGGTGATTTAGGGTAGGTTTCTACCACGTTTCTACAGACACAGAGCGAGGACGAGCAAAATCAACCAGTCGCATTAGTTCAAATCTATGTCAAATTGCTACATTACAAAGGAAACGGGGTGAGATGTGAATTAAAAAAAAACACCACTAATGAAGAATAAAAATTTTACACACAGACACAAACATCACGCCTGTATTCCCAAATGGGGTAGGCAGAGCACACGAAACGTTACCGCTCGGAGCCACTTTTAGCAATTTTAGATTTTAGTTTGACAAAAACGGTACAATAGTGACAGGTTGCTAGCCTGTCGCCTACGGTATACCTTAACCTATATCCTCAGTTGCCTCTTACGACATCCACGGAAGAAATGGAGAGATGTAATTCTAACCCGGCACCAAACAGGTATTTTAAGTAGAAATAAATGTAACATTTTTAATAAAGGCGGACCAGAATTATAAAAAACCTCGCCATATTGCGGAAAACCAATAGAACTAATTTCTTGCACTGGTAACAATAAATTCAAATGTCATCTGTCTATTGCTGTCAAAGTTTAACGTTGTTTGCGAGTCGTATTTTAAAGTGTTATTTTGTTTTATTGTGCGTTAAAATGCCAAAGATTATCCATAGCCTTGTAAGGAAAATAATTCACAACGTATAAAAGTATTTGTCATAGAAAAAGTCTGAAGGATTAGAAAATATTACTATTTAAATAACATCAACGACACCGTTGTTAATATGACTGAAAGGTGCCGTATAGTAAGTGTAAAGAATGTTGCAATATAAAACGTAGAAGTGCTGCCCTCGCGTCAGCGTTTAAAAGTATACTAACCGGACAATGAGTTCTTCTGTGATAGGCTAGGTGGCGCTACTTATCGCGGATCACTTTTGTGATTGGTTCAATAACTAAAATAACTAAATGATCCAATCGCAAGCAACACTATAACGTCAAATGGATCTTACGATACTAACGCCATCTAGCGATATTTCGCCTGTCAAGAAGCCCTCATCTTCCATCGCATAATATCAATTTTTATACGAAAGCTAGATCCAGTCTTGCCCGTTATTGTTTTCAAAAAATTAAGCCACACACAAGGTTATAACCGATAGTTGGGTCAATTTTAATTTTGTTGTCGTTTTTTTTTTTCATTTTGAGTTCCTCATTTTACACTTAGTTTTTAGTTACGAAATTTCCATATATTTTATGTAACTCAATGGAAAAATTCGTGGGACGTAATGTGAAATTGGGTGTACCATAGTCAGAATAAGCAACTTTACCAATTCACCAAATTGCATTGAAATCTGAGAAAAGAAACATATTGACAAGAAAATAAAAATTGGCCCAGCTACGCCTGCATAGTTCATTAAAATTTGTGCAGGCATAACCAAAGAATATCAATTTGAATATTTCAAATTTTGCTTGCGCAGGCAGAGTATACCCTTTAGGTAACTACAGTTTCAAAATTCGAAAAAAAGTAACCTGTGCGTTATTTCAAGTCGGAGATATGGAAATATCATTCATAATTGTTCAGCCGTTTCAGCGTGAAAGACAAACAAACACGGGAACAAATGTTTGTTCATAAAACTAGTAGGATTAGTAAAGTCGGCCACATACGCTAGGTTAGAACCGATGGTTATGCACAGTTATTTCAAAACTACCAATAAAGTTGTATAAAATGATTATTTACTTTGCCCAATTACTGCGTTTCACTGACAGCTGCGCGGGCGCACGCTCCGTTCTTTAACTTTAACTGGTCAACTAAGTTTGGTTTTATTGGTTTAAGTATAACTTCCGTATTTAATGTTTTATACTTTGCTACTATAAGCTTCGACACACTGTTTTGTTTGCGTTAGTCATTAGGTTTCGCCTAAAAATTCGGGATTTAACAAATATTACGTTATAGTATTTTATTTAACTGTATGAAGAACGCCAGAGTCAAATTTAATGATGTTATCATAGTAGTTAAGTTTTTCTTGTTGGGATATAATTATGAGTACCTAAGTCACGATTCCGTACCAATATTGGGATTTTAAATAGGTTGCAAGCTATTAAAAGATCCAGCTATTTTTATATCAAGTTTCATCTAAATCCGTACAGCTATTTTAGTGTGAATGAGTAATACAATACAATACAAATCATTTATTGCGGACTTATCCATAGTGTTAGTAATTACAATTATAATCTTATCGCTATGGTTAGTATTTATAATTAATTACAAATGTATAAAACTAAAGACTAAAGACGCCTGGACATCGGCAGTACAGGCGCGTGTAGCTGCACGTATCGTTGCAGCAGCGGTGAGTCCCAGCGGTGGGCTAACATACTCAGGATGCTATTCGAGCTGCCCAGACTACGGTAGAGGAGAGACGCACATCGTTCCCTCATAATAACCAAACCTACACACAAACATTTTATAATATCATTTTGGTTTAACATCAAAATATGAAATATAAACATCATGTAGGGCAGCACTACGATTACAAACCAATTTAAAAACATCGTGTAGGCAGTCAGTAGAAAGTATAGGTATTTTCAAAATCGATTACTGAACCAAAAAATTTTAAGATTGGTCTTTTTGTATTTTTTATTTCAACTCCAAATTTTGTTACTTTTACTTTTTTGTTGTTTTTGTTACTTTTGCTTAACGTAACAAAGTTTGGAGTTGAAGTAAAAAATACAAAAAGACTCCAAAACCCAATCTTAATTTGATTGCACACTCTTGTCTGGGTGAGCGGTTAGTTCCGATGGGGTGGTGAAAGTTTCTCGATGAGGGCTAATTCGTGTCTGTACTCTTGTCCAGGGGTGGTGTAGCGGTATAACACGCAGCTCGGAATGCTGAGGACCTGGGTTCGATTCCCAGCGCTGGTCTCTTTGTCTGGTTTTTATGTGCATCTATGTTTCAGTTTGTATTTTCGACCCAATATTTTTTTTTCAATTTCACACAAAGCAAGGGCACAATCAACTAAACAATCGCAAACGCATTAAAATGGTAATCGGTTCGTGGAAGCCGAATGGTGATAACCTGCCAACCGTGTCCGTCTGTCTGTGCCTAACTATATGCTAAACTACAATGTAAGTTTGTTTGCGTCCAAAGTTGACCAATTTTAGGGTTCCGTGCCGCAATAGGAAAAAACGATACACTTCTAAAATCATTTTATGTCCGTCTGTCTGTCTTTTCGTCTGCCTATTTAATATCTGTCTGTCCGTCAGGGCGTCAGGGTTTTTCCGGTTGTCTCTTTAAGACAACATGAAATGTGATTTTGAAGATAGCTCAATCTTATACAAAACCAATAGGTATGAAAAGAGTGAAAATCTTAATAATCTATCTACGAGTATTAGATATGTTGACGAATTTGGTCGACAAATGATTGATTGAGTTTAGCAACATCCCGTAGGTGTCTATCACTCAACCAAAAAAAAAAAAAACTCAAAAATATTTCATTTCATCCATCATATTGCACAGCAGAGTTCTCATTATAATAGACAAAGAACTAACGAATAAAACCTCCACTGTCGAACCAAAAACTTTATTTAATAAACAACCAGACATAATTGCGATCTCGTTACCGCTCTCTAATTATGCCGAAATAATACACGAAACGCAGCCATTGTTAAAAAAAAACCAACGTTTAAAAAAGTACCTCGGACAGCCTCGAACGGCGCAACGTTCCCGCGAAAACCGTCAAGATGGCGGACCTATTTAGAATCCTTCTATTGGCGCTAGAGTTTTTAAAAATGGAATGCACTGTCCTTGGCGCGCAGAGTTCGTTGACCCTCCGATGCATTTTGGCGGTTCCCACTAGAACTGAATAGGCGTTAGTAACGCGTTCGAAATGCGAATTTTAGATTTAAAGCTTTGGAAATAAAGTAGGTTTCATGTTAGGTTGAATTTGTTCATTCGAGACTGCGATACAATGTTTTTGGCCAAACGATATTGAGCTTACGCTCAATAAGTTAAGACTCCATTTAAAAAGTTTTTGGTATCTGCTTTACAGACGCTATCAAGGAAATCTAACCTGTATGTTTTGTGAATACAGCTCAAAATGTTTTTTTTTTAATTTGAGCTAGACAGGAGTGCATTAGTATTTTGTTCATACAGCTTTGTTTTGTTTTAGTGCTTCACAAAGATTAACGTCATTCTTTAATACCTACCTCATTAGTGTTAATGCAGTGAATAATTTTAACTATCGGAAAGTGACTTATGTTAATAATATACAGTATTATAAATTTAAAATTGAATCAATAAAGAGGAGGAAAATTCTGACTAGTCATTGTGTTTCTAGGAATCCTAGCCTATGTCATTTTTAAATGGCGTCATGGGAAAAACGTATTGGCAGATAAAAATAGAACCCCAACTTAAGTTGAGGAAAATCGTATTCAACTGACTCATACGTTACCTATTTTTCCTAGATACAGGACGAAGTGAACAATAATAAAGTTAAAGAGTCAGTAAGAAAATTTAGGACTAAACCATACCTTCATGTATGTGAATTCCGTTTTTTTTTTCTTAGCTGCGACTTCATGTGCAAAGAATTTGTCGATCGCAATCCCGCTGCAACTATGCAATTTTCCGAAATAAAAAATATCCTATGTCTTTACAAGGGTCTTAAATTACCTCTATGCCGAACTTCATCGTAATCGGTTTAACGGTTTAACCACGAACACATAACAGACAGAAAGAAAGATAGACAGAGTACTTTCACATCTATTATTTTAGTACAGATAAGACTTTTCGGCTTATTGTTTTGGCGACCATGGATATTCTCTACTATCTACCCGTCTACTTATTAGGGTTTCAAAAATACGTAATTCTTATGACAGAGATCACGAAACTATAACATTGTCATCCTTTGATATACAATACCCGAAAATGAATTCGACTTTGTTTTTAAACTAGTGATGCGATGACAAATAGACGCATGTTCTAGATATGACCTAGACAATGTGAGACGCGTTGTAGCTGGCCGGTTAAAAGATGCCGCGGCAGATTCGAATTTAAAAATAAATCTAGCGATAACTTTAGCAAGCTCGCGTGGCATCTATATACTGTGGAAGAAACTTTGCTACCTAGTAATAAGGTTGAAAGTTATTTTTACACATTGTCATTTGTCTATGACTGGTTTCTATATTTAAATAGCTTTTGCCCGTGGCAGTAAAATTGAATTCAGAAATCAAGTTTAGTAACAAAATAAAAATAGGTAAAACACATTAAAAATATGTTTGATCGTTCCGAAATGTCAGAACCAATGCAAAGGAATTAACATTTAATTTTGTCAATAAAGCTGTTTAACATACGGTAAAATGTAAAAGTAAGAGCCTATTGAACATGACAGGTGGAGTGGTGGAAACTTTATTATGTTTAAGTGGTGCGTCTCTAGCATGCTCAGTATTTTTGTGATCAAAGAAGGAATAGCATAAACTCAGGTGCCACTTTGTTATAATAAAGTGTAAGAAAAAAAAATACCAGTAATTTATGTTTTTAGATGGGTTGGGGGTGATGTGGAGCTGTTGGTAGCATACTCGGTGCGTACGTCCAAGATATGCGGTTCAGATCCGGACCGGCACCGACCGGCATTTTTGTTTTAAAAAAATCCATCGAACTGAAATTCCGGCACTTGCATTACATTAATGATGTATATAAACACATGCGCCACACACGCATGCTCACAAACTTTCGCATTTAGAACATTTAGAATTATCTATCGATCTTTATAGGTACGCGACAGAGATATGATACGCTAAAATGATACAAATCCGGATCCATCCTGGGGGACTACTACGAAATTCGAAAATCGAAGTTCGTATCGTACCATCCCTCTCACTCTCGTTTTAAATAATGTTAGCGTCAGGCGGCAAGGTACGAAGTTTGAATTTTGCAATTCGTAGTATAGGGCATGAGCCCATGTTACCTGTGCAATATCATGCTAGCCTGCTCGTGTCCAAGGCCGCTAACTTTAACCCATATAGAGGCACGCCGACAAACAGCGTCTGCGCTGAATCTGCGCACGAGTCGCCTTAATTGCTTTCTGTAGTATAATGTATATGAAGTAACGCTGTCTAAAATAAATGATTTGATTTAAATTGCCATACTGAACCGTTTTAATAATATGAACATTAACAAATATACACACATTCACATACTTACCCATTTATAATTTATAAATAAATATCACGGGACAATTCACACCAATTGACCTAGTCCCAAAGTAAGCTTAGCAAAGCTTGTGTTATGGGTACTAAGCAACGGATAAATATAATTATATAGATATAGATACATACTTAAATACATATTAAACACCCAAGACCCGAGAACAAACATTCGTATTTTTCATACAAATATCTGCCCCGACACGGGAATCGAACCCGGGACCTCAAGCTTTGTAGTCAGGGTCTCTAACCACTAGGCCATCTGGTCGTCTAAATTCTTTATATTGTATAACGATCATTATAAGGTACGCGACAGTGATATAAAACGTTAAAATTATACAGATCTGGGAGCATGTGTAAATAAATAAAGTTAAAAAAGAATAATGGATGAAATTCATAATGGTCATTTGATATAACATAATTTTGGTACAAAATTTTGGTAAAAGTACAGATTGATTTGGGTTAGGTTAGGTTTATTTTATAACAAACCTATAAATATGTCAATTTCTTTAAAGAATGCATTGTGTCAATTTATCATTTTGTATTTCCTCCATTATTTGTTTTAAACTCTATGTATTTTTATACGTATCCTACATCTATCCTGGGCCCCTGTTTTACCTGTGCAATATCATGCTAGCCTGCTCGTGTCCAAGGCCGCTAACGTTAACCCATATAAGGGCACGCCAACAAACAGCGTCTGCGGCTGAATCTGCGCACGAGTCGCCGTAATTACACTGTCTGCAGTAATGTCTGTCAAGAGAGGTAGCCATACTCAACCTTATCAAATCATTATTTACTGTTAGAAAGTGAGTTCCACTAATTCTACTAATAATGTTTGTTAGTTAGAACCTTTTAAGTAACTTTAAGTTAAATAAATTGTAAAATCGACCTTAACACGCTACCTTTAATGTTTCAATTCCTATGAGCAAAATGGCAGTCTCTAGTAGCACCTAGAATAAACTCAAGTTCATCACTTTAACGCTAAGACGCCTGATAAAAAAAACTAAGGGCTTTGAAAACTACAAATATATCCATACTAATATTAAAAATGAGCAAAATGGCAGTGTCTAGTATGTTTGTCCGTCTTTCACGTCGAAAAAAAGGGCTTTGAAAACTACAAATATATCCATACTAATATTAAAAATGCGAAAGTGTTTGTGTTTGTATGTTTGTCCGTCTTTCACGTCGAAAAAGATAGAGATAGTTTATGGGCCAGAGAGTGACATAGGCTACTTTTTATCCAGGAAAAATGCACAATTTCCGAGGGAACAGCGCGCGATAACCGAAGTCCACGCGGGCCAAGCCGCGGGCAAAAGCTAGTTCTATAATATAGCACTTTAGCAGTTGCATGGCGTCGACCAACTCAAGGGACACTACCTCCTCTACCTCCGAGGAGTGCATCTAAAGACACACCTACCTAAAACACGCTACTCTCACTATCTGGGTAACCTATCGAAAATGTTTACGCCACGCTGCTGCCTGCCGCAGCTTGCCGTGCTCGTGCTGCTATCTATCGCAAAAATGCGTATTATTTTCTACAACAATCTCACAGCAGATTTGACGCAAATGAAATATAATAAATGGGTCTATATCGACTGGTAGAAATTTGTTAGCCATAATGTAAAGTTAGTCATAATGTAATGTTTGACATAACTCTTTTTTTATCTGAAACCATTTATTTTTCAGAATTGTTATAAAACAAACCTAACCTAACCTATAGAGTTCTACAGGTTACCATTTAAAAATTATGAAAAATGCGTTTTCAGCGGGAATAAAAATTATGACTAACAATAATTATGACAAACATTACATTATGACTTATAAAGTTATGGCAATCGAAAGGATCCCATAATAAATTTGTAAAAGAAATTACTATATGGCTCAACCTAAATTGCTTTTATAGTGTTAAAGTATTTCTAGACTTTTATAATTGAAACACATTGCCATTAATTACTATGTACATTATATATATTGTATTTTTTAACACTGACATTACTATGCACATGATGTAATTTAATTTAATTTATAATGTATGTAATTTTGGATGTCGTTCACGGACTGAATATACCTTAACACCCTGTACTCGTACTACGTTTATATTCTATTCTATTCACGCGACTGTACTATAGTATCATAGTGCGTTGGCGCAGCCTAATATCACGAAAATAAACCGCGAAGAGCGTTCAAAGCAAACAAGTAGTGAAACCGAAATTAGTCACTCCGTAGTGCAACGACTCCGTAGGGATGGGGTAGCTATCGACTGGTATCGATATCTATGGGACTAGGTAAGTACCTATGGATATTTATGAGGTCAAAAAGTTAGGTCCTATTACAAGTTTCATAGTTTATATTCGATAGGTGTAAAGTTTTTGATATGAATGGTGCAGTTTAAAATTTTTAATGTACATTATTATAATACTAGTATTAACATGACTGACAAAGAAATTTTGGATTGCTCAAAAAAAAGCAATCCATAATTTCTTTTAAATGCATTTACGCAGGCGCAAGTCACTGTAGCCGAAAACGGCTAGGTAGGTAGTATTAAAAAAAAATTAAAACTCATAAATAATTTGTTAGAAAACATAGCGATACTGGTGCTGTTATATCAACCGTATAAACTGTACCTGTTTTCTGTAGAAAAATTGAGCTTATACGCTTTCTTGCAAAACTGAACCTTAATTAAATCCATTTCAGCGTACAAAAGTGTCACAATCCGAGTCGGTTTCACAAGAATTTGCCTGAGAACTGCTAAAACGATGCTAATTTAAGTTTGGTAATGTATGCTAGTCGGTATACTCATTTAAATGCACAACACAGACCGTAGTCGAATGTGTGACGCTTAGAATAATAAAATAGTAATAAAATGTAATTCTTTACGGTTTGTAATATTTAGATGGTAATTCTGAATTAGACATGATTTGAGGTAATTCAACAATACCTTTTACGAATATTGTTTTCTCAGTAAAATTTGTTTGTTTTTTGAAATTTTGTTTAAGACAATCATTGCCTTGTTTATTGTATGCATATTAGTATTACAGAAAACCTTTGGAACGACCCACGTAAAATGTAAGTAGATACATTTTAAAATATGAAAAAATAAGTACCTAAGTGCAGTTTAGAGTAAATAATTAAGACATATTATAGCAAACATTGTATGCAGTAATTCCTTAATTTAAAAATCAGGCAACGTTTTATTCTTTTTACAACCTCCGAGAAGCCAATACATTAGCATGTGCAACATAGCGACGCCAGGAAACGTTCTTTTTCATGCTAAGTCATTCGTCTGTCCGCCATTTGCATTGGGTCGATGATCGCTAATACACGGATTAAACGTACATTGCATATTCAAAGTAAACAAATTTCGGTTCACTAGCATTGTTTTCAAAGGTCGTTGAACTATCGGAATGATTCCGACGAAAAGTAGTACGGTGGTTAATTGGTTAACCTTTGTTCGTTTACAATGGTAATTACGGACATGCGCATCTAAATTGTTTTTGTGAGAACAATAGCTGGGTCTCCAAAAGTGCATATGCTACCTAAAGTCCAAGTTTTCAAACTATTTAACAATTGGCTTATGTCGAAACAATTATGATGCCCCAATGTACCTATCAGTCGTTTTAATTGTTTCATATTTTTAACAGTCTATAATAAGTACTATGTCCGTTCGTAAATACTAATCACTTAACATCTAAACGAATGTAAACGAAAAAGAAATTGTATCTATCTATGTATTACACGATTACGAAATTAAAGGGGCATAATTGCTCAGCTAAAACTATTCGAAAACATTTCCTACTAAAAAGCTATCGATAAATCCCATCGACATGCGATCGACTCGCGCCTGCACTAGTATTTCTAATTTCACGGCCGGCGTCTATGTGTGCGGCGCGCTAGTGTGCGTGACCTTGTGCGAAGCTGCGTTTCGGCGGTCATCGACCCCGATGCATTCCAACCCTTGACTTTGGCAAATCTACGCGTTGCAAATGGCGACTCGCCGCCGGCCATTTTGAAAAACGAATTCGGAAAAAGAAATTGGTTTTTGCGATCCAGTTTGTGTTCGGCCAGTCTTAAAAATATTGGATAGGGTTGTCAAATGTTACGCCGTAAAAAAAATAACACATTGAAAATGCATCTAATCCATTCTAGTATACGAAATTGATACTATAGGTAGCTTTATAGTTGTTTTGCATTGTTATCGGAGTAAACGTGATGACTATAATATAATATTATGATTCCGGTTTAACACCGGGTCCCGGAAAAGCTTAACTGGAAATGGAACTGGTGATGCCTCCGGTTTGCGGATCCGACAAATCTACGTCCTCTAAACCGAAGTTTGGCGTTCGAAATTACTTTCACTATATTACGTATAAGTAGGTAGAAAATAAATATTATTTAAATGAGATACACTTTACATAGGTACACATTTGGAACATAAGGTCACAATTTAGTTATAACGTTTTAAACTATAACATGGAAAAAGTATGACAAATATTATGCGTGAATTATTAATTTATAATAAAATAATTTTCTTTATAAGCCTAGCCTCATTATGACGATTAAAAAAAATCATACCTATAGGATGGATAGGATATACTCATGCCTACTTGCGTTCAAAATATCTTCTTGTGATTGATTACAGTTACCGAGATAGTGTCACTTTGAATTGATTATATAAATCCCGGTTGTTCTTTATCCCGTATTCTGAAAAATACTGAAAATACTTTACAAGCCTTTAGCGACGGATTCGCTCGCGTGGATTAGATTTAGTGATTGAATTTAAATTTTGAGATTTTACATGCGTACGACCTTACAGTCTCGATCTTGCGAGCTATACTATATATCTGGATATTAAATTTCATCTAAATCCGTATAGCCGTTTTAGCTACCTTCTTTTTGGAAGAAATGCGACTGCTGCAACACGTGCACTGCCGACGTGACGTGACTTTATCCGGTACAATATCATTCAATATACACATACACTCAAATATTTAAATTTATAATACTAAGTAGTAAGATCCAAATGCAAACCCATTACAACAATACAACTAAATGTAACCAAAACCCTTGAAACAATAACGTTTTCCCATTTATCACTCCGTAAACTTTAGTTAAATATTCATCTAAATCTGTTTAAACCCACAAACCCACACCCCTAATTAAATGCGAACCCAAATTCAACTTAGAACTAAAGCATTCCAAATTCAAACATCCGAAACCGCCATTACCGCGATCGTAAGCAACCGTCTACGCTTCGTCTAGTCACTATCCACACGTCCAGAATACAAAGACCTGGGCATTCATATTGAAATGCACCCACGCCTTACAATCTACGCGTAGAACAGGAGGCGGGGGAGCTCAAGTTGTTATGGACGCACCGTATAGTGTGTGTAGTGGTCCTGACCTAGAGACGATAGTCGCCGTCTGTAGGTCAAGGAAGGATAGACGCACACATCTATAACTAACGTGCTTACGGCACACATGCATTGTTCTAATCCGTAATATTTGTGTTCGGTTCAGCACACATAGAAAGACGATATAGTTGCCGATATTTCAACTTATGTCGAAGATGGTTAAGTGGAATTTGATCGAATTCTAGTAGTTTTTAAACTCTAGGTATCTACTTGTTTTATAAAACGCGTAAGTTTGTGTAGGTATGTGTGTTTGTTGATTGTATGCCACATTTTAAGTCAATCCGACTACTGGAGGTTGGTCGAATTTAACTTGCAAGATACAGACAGACAGACAACTGGACAGGTGAAACTAAATAAAAGCTTGTAAAATATGCCATTAGCGAAGTTTTTTCTAACGCTGTAACATCATTTTAAACAAAAACAAGAGGAAACAATATTTTTTTGTCAAGGAAAACGAATTATCAATTCTCATGGGATGCTTTCCTACAAATGTTGATTTTTCGCATGCGGAAACGAAATTTGTATTCAATCACAGATTTTTCCATGAGTTTACCTTGCAAACGTTTAAAATCAAGCAAAATGTAGATAATGGGTGGAACGGGTGTTACCAGCCTAGATTTTACCGACATGGAATTACCGACCTTATTTTTCGTGTACGTTATAACGTTATAAGTTTAGAAACTCATGTCACAAAGTATCAACCCAGTGTGCGTATTGCGATTGCGATGATAAATCCGGACCTGATAAATACCGACCAGATAATTGGTGAAAAGAGACAGGGTAATACCGATACTGGATTTACCGGCTTGTCAATACCGACCCTGTTTTTCATGTACCTTATAGATTAATCTACCTACATTTGTTCAACGAATAGCGTAGAGATTTTAACTTCTAAGCTAGCTTCTTGCCAAGCTATGGTTAAAGTACTAGGTTACTTCAGTGCAAAAATAATTCTCCATTTGCAAAACGCCATTGGATTATCTATTATCCTACTAATATTATAAATGTAAAAGTTTGTGTGAGTGAGTGAGAGTATGTTTGTTACTTCTTCACGCTGAAACGGCTGGATGGATTTAGATGACATTTGGCAAAAAGTTAATTTATAACCTGGATTATAACAAAGGATGCTTTTTATCCCGACATTCCCACGGGAGAGGGATAAAATCTCTAAATAACAATCGCTGGGCCTAAGCAGCAGCAGCAGCAGCAGCAGTGGGCAGTGACTCTAAAGTCATGAAATTTGGTATGTAGGTAGCTGGACATCTGGAATAAAACATAGTAGGCTACTTTTTATCCGATATTCTTACGAGATAGGGATAAAATCTCGAAACAACAATCGCTGGGCTTAGAGTCATCAAATTGGACATGATTGTTTTTAATGTAACGGCAATGAAAACCACGATTTAATTTTCGGGAGTGCCCACGGGAATTTTTAATTAAAGATTTAATGATTTACGTGTGCGAAGCCGTGGGTAAACACTACGAAATATAATTCAAATAATTCGAAACTAAGAAGAGATTTTTCATACTCGGTCAAAAACCGGGATCCTGTCCTTTTCAATCTTGAAGTGTCCAGTTAGATTGGGCTCCCACTCCCCGCGTGCTCATGTAAAACAGTATGGGATCTGAGGGTGGTCCAGTGGAGACAGGGGTCTCAGTGGCTGGTCTTTAGTTTTATAAAAACAAGGGCTCTTAAGACTTGTTCAACTAGATCCGAAGGGCAGGGGGTCGCGCAACAGGATTTGAAATGGTTTTAGATGTGTGGGTTTTACGACCCGATTTAAACTAAATAAAGACATGTTTAGGCATGGAACTAATAACTACCTTGTTCAGTTTCTTGCGGGATTCTTCTCAACAGAGGTTTTTCCGAACCGGTGGTAGATTTTTTTGACATTCATAAGTGCTTGTTATAGCCTTAATTGAATAAAGATATTTTGACTTTGACTTTGAACTACGTTGTAGTGTGTAGAAAAAAGGATCCATGTTTTATGTTTTGTAAAATAGTCTTGTAAAGAAAGTAGTGTCCTAAAAAATCGTATTAGTTCATGAGGTAGATTATTTATATTAAATGATTAATAATATATCGGATAACTCACGTCTGAAATCGAGTTTAGCTCGACATGTTTCGAGCTAATCTGTCCCAATCCCGTTGCTCCCAGATGAAGGGTTACGGATTAGCCCGAAACACGTCGAGTTAAATTTGATTTCAGACGTGAGGTAAGTTATCCCATAATCACACACACAAACATCACGCCTGTATTCCCAAATGGGGTAGGCAGAGCACACGAACGTTACCGCTTCGAAGCCATTTTTAGCAATTTTAGGTTTAAAGTTTGGCAAAACTAACCTAACCATAAAAAAATCATTTTTAATACAAGCTTTTTTGCTGACTGTACTTTTTGTTGACTGTACTTGCATTGCCATTGCCACCCAAACTACATTTGCATACCAAATTTCAAGTCGATGCTATTAACCGTTGAGGAGTTCCGTGCTGCGGAGACGATCCTGGCTGGACTACCAGGATGTCACTACCAGATTATTGTATTGTCACGCGATTTACATAAGTATTCCAAATTTCAAGTCAATCTGACTACTGGAAGTTGGTCAAATTTGACTTGCAAGATTTGATTACACACAGACAGACAGACAGACAACGGGACAGGTGAAACTAAATAAAAGCTTGTAAAAAACTTGTCTACTGTGTAATATTTTCTGATGAGCTAAGTGGCAGGGTAAATAGATTAAAGTTTTTTTTTTACCTGGGGACCTACCCAATTATATTTTTAACCGACTTCAAAAAAGGAGGAGGTTCTCAATTCGATTCAAACTAGTAGAAAATTATTTTCAAGGTTTTTAAAGTAGGTTCAATTTATTTAAAAACCTTTCAAACGTCTTTTTTATATCACGTCCTTGTATTTTTAGATTTATCCGTACCTATGCTAATTGCACCACCTGCTAAAATGTATTCCTTATTTCTGTCCATTGTAAAGGTTGCCTGGAAGAGATCGCTCTGAAGCGATAAGGCCGCTTATTGCTTACCTTAGAAAATCTCTATGTATATACTTGTGTTCTCTGTACTGTTTACTGTATTGGTGTGCAATAAAGAGTTATTGTATTGTATTGTATTGTATGCTACGAAGTCGGCTCTAGTTTATCTACACGAGCGAGCAAGCGTGAAGCGATGCGTCTTCGTTTAAACCTGTGTAAAATTGCTTTCGTATATCCGGCTTGTTTCGTGTTCAATAGATTTTCGTAAAAAATTAATAAGCAAGTTAGATAATTAGGTATTTATCGATTGAAGAGGGGAGTGAAAAAAGTACCTACATCTAATAAAAAATTGTAGTCAAAATTGTTTTATAATCAGAAAATCGTGAAAATGTGTATAATTGACATGGTTGAGTGAAACCTCTTCTTGATCAATTTACTATGATTTCTTTGGCAAATGTATACTTAGGATGTTGGCATTAGTAGTGCAAAGGTTCCACCGTGGTACTTCGTCAACATTTACTTATAAGAAAATTAAAGAGGAACATTAATTAACACAAAACAAAACAAGCCGTCCATAGAGCACAATAAAAACAGCACAACATTTCCACAATCCATTCATTAACAATCCAATTTAAAATTTTAAAACTTCATTTCAAATTTCGAATTCAGTTTTAAAAAACATGCACTAATTATCGATGGCCGGCAATTTATGTACCGGCCAGTTACATAATGTGGAGAGGTTGGTAGTGTGTGCTATGTGTTAAAAAAAGGGTGTTTTTGGTCTATGTGCCCAAATAAAAATGAGCGCGTAATGTCCAGCTGCTCTGGCCGTTTATCGCGGATACACGCCGCGCGAGAAAACTGAATAACTGACAGTCTATATATTTTACAACTTTCTTCAAAGCCTCCAAAAATTTTTGATATATAAAATGTAGGCATCTTATCTTATTGTAACCAATGGAATAAATAAAAATATGTCAAAATACCACAAACGGGACTTATCACGCTAAAACATACGAGTAATATTTACCTCGACGTTTCGACCACATTACAGTGGCCGTGGTTACGAGTAGACTAAAGTGTGGGGTGTCAAGTCTGCCTAGCAGCGCGAGTCCTTCGAACTACCCACACTTGATCACAAAAAGAATGAATGTATGTTCATTTGATTGCTTAATTGTCTACTCGGTACACTTTCACACATTGATCGTGATGACATTTAACGTTTTAAACTTTCGTGATTTTCACTCATAATTAATACCACAATCGAGACTTATTGTGCTAAACGGACATGACACTTTACTTCATTCAACTCGTGACCACGGCCACTGTAATGTGGTCGAAACGTCTAGGTCATTATTACTCATTTGTTAACGTGATAAGTCCCGATTGTGGTATTAATTGTGATGAAATTTGGTTTGGAGATGGTATCAGACCCTGAGTAGTACAGTCACCTACATTATTATCTGCCACAGCGGAGCGTGCAAAAATATCAGACACGTCCTACTAGCCCTAGAAATAGAGTCGTATCAGATATTTATGCACGCTTGTTGTGTCAGATATTGGTGCTGGTGACTGTACGAAAAGTAGTTTTTGTCCCGTATAAAAACGAATTCTTCGTTAACGAAGTTTCAGATAGTACCTAAGTACATTATTAAACATTCAACGATTTTATACAAAAATTTTGATGCAGTTCCAATTCAGTCATATCAGTTTGGCGAGTGGGTTTAGATAGTATGCAATTGTATGTAAAACCTATCACAAATAAGAAATATTAAGAGTCATCCTGGTTTCTTGACTAATAAATAAGTTAAAAAAAATATGGTGCTGAAAGAAAAATAATTTGGCTTAAAATTAAATAACCTCTAAGTACATTAATCCCTTAAGAATATTATACAATATTTAATTAATATCTCCTATGACTGAATTTAACGGTGAAATCTCGAAGGGTTTTCAGTATAATAAAAATACTTTTGCATTCTGTTTTCTCCTTGAGGATTTAATGCCTTGTTTGGGGAAATATTGTAATCGCAAAAGGGGAAAATTGTTTTCCCATAGCGATTACCCCTCAATTAGTTAATTAATCCTCTTATCGTTAATTTACAAATTACGCAATATTTTATGTGATAATATAGGTATAAAAAAACAAACGATGTTTTTTTTCTCTCTCAGTAAATATAAATTTCATAAATATCATCATCATAGGACGTCCACTGTTGGACATAGGCCTCCCCCATCTCCATAAATATAATATTCAATAATATTAAACCTTATATGTTGATGTAGTACGCTGTATATTTTATGGAAAAACGTAAATATTATTTGCCGAACTGATGAAATTAAATGAGAATTTATTTATGGATGGACGAATTTGGACTACAGGATAAAAAATAGCACAAGTATTGAACTAAGACTTTTACAGTAATAAATTCCATGCAAATTAATATTAAAAACAAAAAACGTACATTTGTTTTTAGACAGCTGAGGTACTCCGTTTTCATTAAGTATGATTATATAAATTACTTTTGTAAGTGCTCACGTACAAGGAAACGTGTATAAATATTATAAACCATACAATTTCACTAAAAAACTAGTTTAACAGGATGCCACAGATTTCAAATCATTAAGACTAACGGTCAGGCCGACCGTCATAAACGTAAGATAAAACGTGGGCCGCGATTAAAAATACCTTCCAAGCATTAACGCGAATTCATTATAAAATGCAAATTTCCTAAGTTTCACGCAAGAAATGACAACTTAAAAATTCTTACTTACGCGGTTTTCGCAACCGGCCGATTGTCATTCGAAATTTAAATGAAGTAGCTATCACAATTATTAGTGTGCATTTGGCGCCGATGTGTGCACGCACACTTTTAAGAGTGCAAATAAAAATGTACTGATCAAAAAATGTGTGGAGCACGCACACACATGAACGGCCACAATTCAATATCGCCCGTCATGCCGTAGAGTTGGCAACAAAAGAGCCATAAAAAAAATCTTGAAAAAACTCAGAAGACGCATTTAAATTATTTATTTTTACATGTTTTATTTTATTACTTTATCAATGTGTGGCGCTGAAAAACCACATTCATATCAATACACTTACCCGTATGAAAATTAAAAATTTCCTGATAAATTTTATTACTTATTGACAGATCGAATTAAACAATAAAAAAACACAGGTTCTCCTTTTTAAAATTATACACATTAAGTAAACACATATACTTATGCTAATATAGGCACCCCAAGTGCATTAAATGCATTATTAGTAGCAATTGTTGTCTGGATTGAGTAAATAATACATAAACTGTTTATTATAGGTCTTGATTGTTAACCGGCTTCAAAAAAAGGAGGACGTTCTTAATTCGACTGTGTGTTTTTTTTTATATAGCACATTGCACTCAATTATTTTTGCAAGTATACCAGTACCTAAGTATTAAGTTTATTAATTAACATTAAATATCACGTAAGAAACCTATGAAGGTCTGATTTAAATATACCTTAAAAACGTATTCTTCTATTACAATTATGATTGTTTATTTCTCAATAAAAAAAAAACAAGTTTCATTCAAATGCAAAAAACCTTTTTGACTCCAATTTGGCTAATGTCGTAATATTAAATTACGTATCACTGGATTGCATGCGGTAGTATAATAATATAATCTAAATGGTTATCTTCGTACTCAAATTGTGTTTCACAAAGTTAAGTAGCGAAATAGTAAAAATAAATTGCAGACTGTATGAAAGAAAGACTGTACCTAAATAAAAATCCTGTATTTTTTTATACAATAATATGTGTTATCACAATTCAGCTAACTTGGATTTCGAATGAAAGTCTTAATTAGCTTATAATTGACAGCTAGATACCTACTAAATTTTTTATGAATGACATGAATGATGATTTTTCTCGCTTCTCCTATTTATGTTTTTACTGTGTTTTTGTTGTGATGTAGTGTGTTTTTGTTGTCAATAAATGTTGTGAGTTTGAGTTTGAGTTTGAAATTAACAGATAACAAAACAGATTTACAAAGGCGAACTTCGCCTTTAAAGAGACATCTTCCACTTAACCTTAGAGCGTTAGACCTTTGATGAGAATATTTAAAAATTATCTAATGTAAAGTGATAAAAAAACCATTACCATCGTTAACTTTTTTCCCGACTCTACAATAAAAAACAACCTGTGCACACATTCACAAAATTTCTCTCACACATTAACAGCTCGCGTACATCAATTTGACTGCGTGCGTTAACGCAGCGCGACCATGTGGCATATTTGGGTCAATTGCTCAAATAATCACGCATCGCCGGGTGATCGTCTTGTATTTTTTTTTCGAGCCCAAGGCGACGTGTACCATGTCCCCACTACTTTATTTTTAACCCGCTGCGTCGGTTAGTTTAAGAATAGCATAAAATTATATGGTACACATTATTTTGAAAGTTGTTGACTTGGAATTCTTTAAAATACTTTTTATTGGTCCGGTTTTGTTTATCTGTTTTAAATTTAAACGCAAAACGCAAAAGAGAAACAAGCTTAAATTAAATGTCTTAAAAACTTTTACATTAAAAGAGTTACTAAAATGACACTTTGAAAAGCTTTTTTCATTATTTGGGTAGTTAACAGTCCATTTACAGTAAAAATGTCAGGGTTCAAGCAAATTGCAATCATTTTTGTAAGTTATATGAATTGTCTTGTTGCTTGTTCAAAACTATATAAATATCATATCGATGGTCGTCAACACAATTAAAATAAGCATCATCGAACATTAAAAACATGTATGGGTTATGCTTGGAAATGACATTATTTGAAACCTGTATTTTATTAATGTTGTTCCATTTATCTTTTTTTTTTATTTGACTGGATGGCAAACGAGCAAGTGGGTGTCCTGATGGTAAGAGATCACCACCGCCCATAAACATCTGCAACACCAGGGGTATTGTAGATGCGTTGCCAAGAGGCCTAAGATGGGATACCTCAAGTGCCAGTAATTTCACCGGCTGTCTTACTCTCCACGCCGAAACACAACAGTGCCAGCACTGCTGCTTCACGGCAGGATTAGCGAGCAAGATGGTGGTAGCAATCCGGGCGGACCTTGCACAAGGTCCTACCACCTGCAAACTACCTACCTACCTACTTTGTTTGGGATATAAAAATAAAATGCTTGCCATTTCTCTCTAAACCTAGATAATATTATAAGAAAGTCCAGGCTGAAGAAATACTAATAAAAATCCTAATATTACAACAGACATTGTTTTTTTTCTTCACATTTTTATTCATTAATGCGATTAATGATTAAAAATACGATGCTTGTGTGCGTAAAGTCACTTGCACCAATATCTAACATAACAAAACGTAGTTATATCTGATAATATATGACTCTATTTCTAGAGCCAGTAGGACGTGTCAGATATTTTTATACGCTCCGCTGTGACTGATATTAATGCCCAATAGGTGACTACACCTAAACTTTTGATCACACTTGATTGATGGACTGACTCGTAAGTGACAGCAATAGGGCTCCATATGGACCCTTTGGTTACAGAACCTTAAAAACCAACCAGAAAACCAACTACCGGCCATTAAGACATCTCATTTTTTTACTATGCCAATGAGGGCTATCGTTTTTTGTCACACTAGATGGCGCACTGTTGCGTGAGGTTTTTAAGTATGGCTTTCAAAGCCTGTTATTATGGGCGTGAAAACAAAGTTTAGATTAAAATTATACTTATTACACCTTGTTCTGAGAGGAGGCCTGTGCCAGCAGTGTTACATATATATGGGATGATGATGATGATGAATACACCTTAAAACCGTACCATAAAAATATCGAGCATGACACAGTGTTGCATAGTCCCCGTTTTGTTCGGAAAAAAGGGAGGACAAAGGTTTCCGAAAGACAAAACTGTCTCAAAACACAGACATTCATTGCCCCGGAACGCATATTTGCCATAATTAATTTCAGATATTGCAAAATATTCACAAAATTATTCTAATTATAAATAAACCCGCGTAGCTCACCCAGAAACTATGAGATTTGACATTTCGGAGACCTCACGCTACACTAGCGCCTCTAGTGGCGAATTCATACGCGATAGCCCTCATTGAACATAACATTTTGTAATTGTATTTTTACAACCCACAACATTACTTTCAAGATCAATTTATCATTAAAAAAATAAGCATATTTTCTCCACAACCCATGTGAACATGACCTCTCGTTTCTCCTCCAAAAACCAACATAAGCAACATCCAACACATTTCATATAATGAGCTTTATTGTGATGTGTTTTGAGTTTATTTTGAAATGAGTGGGTTAAGGCGTTTAAGTTGTTTTGGTTTTCACTGTCGGTATTTTGACAGGCTGCGCTGGCGCATAAAGGCGAACAGGTTCGTTGATTTTGTGCAATCAATATCGATTCATTACTTGTCTCGTGACGATATTCGATTAAATGGCATTATTAAGATCTTGCTCGCTTTTTGTAGTCGGTGTGAGTACGACATTGTTTTTTTGTTATCGTTAACATTCAGTTTTATTGTTAGTTTATATCGCCATAATGTTAAATATTCGTATTAAAAAAAATTAGGTACAGCCATAAGAAAGTTACCTACATATTCATTAATTTTATCAAGTCCAAAAAAAAATAAAGTTTAGATACCTAACACTTCTATCTACTTAAAATACTCGTACGTTGGTACAAATGGATTTTTAGTAACACAATCATTAAAATTAGACTGATTTAAAAATATGAATAAAAGTAAAACAAAAAAATAACTAAAATAAAATGTATTTCAAACAAGCCAAAAATAAAATAACCAACTTGGAAAAATTGAAAAACTCCCTACATTGTCATTTAAAACTTCAATGTTGTATCTCAAAAACTGCTAAATCGATTTTAAAACTGCATTGAAATCGGTTCGTCCGTTTGAAAGCTACGATATCACAGACAGACAGAAAGACATTGGCAGCAAACTTATAAAATCCCTCTTTTTATGCCGGGTCTTAAAAAAAAGGAAATAACAAAATTACCTATGGGCCTCGCTAGCTAGACGCACATCGCGATTGTCAATTTTTAATGTGTTGTTGCGACATGGCCTGCATTTTTGGGCAATAGAGTACTCTCGCCGGGGACATTGGTAATTGACAATTTAATTTAATTTAATTGCTTTCTAGATTCTACGTTAATAATTAATTGGTATGTCCGTCGATGTGATAGGACAGCTGAGTTGGCTAATGTTAGGTTTTGCATGCGTTTAAATTCAACGCAAGTACAGTCACCAGCATTAATATCTGCCACAGCGGAGCGTGCAAAAATATCTGACACGTCCTTCCGGCCCTAGAAATAGAGTCGTATCAGATATTATGCACGCTTGTTGTGTCAGATATTGGTGCTGGTGACTGTACTTCGCTATTTTCTGTCAGTCTTATTAATTTTAGTGATAAATACCGATTAATTGATAGATCTGTTTTTTTCTTTACAAGATCCCTAATTTTTATTACTATTTAGTGATGTAAAATTACATAATTCTCGCGGGTAACGATAAACGAACCCTACTTAACCCAATGAATATGAAATAGAATTATATAATAATAACATTGTAAAGTTAACTTCTTCAGTTAATTAAAATATATCAAAAGTAACATTATTATGTTATAATTATTTCAAAAGTTGTTATATCTATCGCGCGGCACCCGGTTTTTATATATTATATGCAATCAAATGCCATAAATAATTATATAACGTCCGTCAAGTCGTTCTACAACTACATTTTTTTTTTGTTAACATTCTCTTTATAACTGTAACCCAAATTTGTTCACAACGCGGATCTTAACATATGAATCGAACGCCTAACACATCGTCAAACAATAACCGCTTCAAAGGCTGACCCAAATTTCACCGAATCTGGCACAGCATTAAACAAGATGAACGACGCGAGATGACTAACAGCCGCCGCGATTTATGTGACACATTTTGTAAATTGGTTGAACACAACTGAATTGTTTGAGTGATGTGCAACTCAAATTTGTTTTTAATAACATGGTGCAAGGGACAAGGGAATAAATGGTTTCGGTTCAATAATTTGAATAAGAGCTTTTCTATCCACGTTTTGTACACAAACTTTATAGAGGTAAACTATGTAACACTTAATTTATGTAAGGCTATAATAATTTTGATTGCTCTTATCGGTATGTTTTGATAGCAACAAGAGCCTGTGTGAAGAAATATTTTTTACATATTTTATAGTAAAATTTTAATTATTATCTTATGTTCGTTTATCTCGCATCATTCGTATCAATTACTATTTCATAAAAGGAGTACCCATAAAATGGCGAATAAAAACTATGTAAATGTCTTAATTATACAAATACACATTTTTAAACAATCAACGTGATGTAGGTACAATAAAATTCACAAAACAGAAAAACGCATTCATTAAGCACTTAATTTGTTAATGCAAAATAATAGTGCGTATTTTAACCGCAGTCAAATGTCAATCGCTCCTAAAGTCCTAACGCGTCATCGCGAAACGAAAATTACAAAACGCAACTTTCCAATTTCGAGAAAACGATAATTTTATTTTTTTGCGGGTTGCGTCACTGCCTCGTCCCGCTGTACGCTGCAATGTGACCTCGATATGCACACAGACGCGCGCACTCACACAGCCGCGCGGTTGTGCATATGCACTAATACAAGTACTTTTTCCGCCTGTACAGGCTGTTCTGATTATTTAGTTTTGTTTTTCTTTTCTTTAAAGTTGTTTCTTTATAAAATAAATGCATCAGCTAAAAAGCAACTAAACAATAACTAGATTAATTGAGACGGACGTAATTTTGAAAATATATTTAATGTTAACAAAAATATGACCTCTATGTTTTACGAAGTTTTTTTTTTCGGATCTCAAATGTTTAGTCATTTCGTGTCTATGTTGGCTTTAGTCGTATCATTCATATAAATATTTATAATAGAGCTTATTCTTTGTAAATGGTGTACTGTAGATTTGATAGTAAGTAAGTTACTGGGATCAATTTTTAAACATTTTTATTGATAATTTACAGAAAGTAAAAAAAAACAGAACCTTTCCATATTACACACTATAATGTCATATTTTTTTTAGTAAAATAAAACATTTGGAGCAGCCTGTATCAGCACAAACACATACAAAGCGCGCTCTCATCCAATCAGCTCATAATAAAATGTGGCTTTTTTATCATTATTTACTTTTTTCTATGTACTGGTTAATCTCTATGTATTTAGTACATACATACTCATTGCCTCTTAATAACGATCGGCTGCATTTTGTGCATTTTAAATGAAAGCTCATATTTTAAAAGTGTTTAAAGTTTTTATAATTCCGAGTTTTAGGTTATAAAGCATATTTTGGCCATTGGTTATACTTACGTATGCTAAGCTAATTAGCTCGTTGAAGTGGCAATGGGTAGGCCATATAGCAAGGAGAACAGATGCTGGGGCCGAAAGGTTCACGAATGGAGACCGCGGATCGGCAAGCACAGTCTAGGACGTCCACCAACGAGATGGACGGATGACCTGGTTAAAGTCGCTGGTTCACGGTGGATGCAAGCCGCTTCCAACCGAGGCAACTGGAGGTCTATGAGGGAGGCTTATGTCCAACAGTGGACGTCCTATGGCTGATATGATGATGATGATGATGACTAACGTATTCTATAGATCGGCGATGAAAAAAAACCATAGTATACGCTTTATGTACAGACAAACAACACGCCGCATAAACAATTGGAGCTAGGATTTTTTTTGTAATAATAATTGATAATATTTTTATTTACATATTATCATATTACGGTTTTTTAATAAACACATGTATGTATGTTAAACATGTAGTGTCTTCATATCTTTTTACTATGTCTTTTGTAACGGAAAAACAAAAGCGTCACGATTTCTAATTTTATAATACAGAACACACCATTGTAATTTATCTGTTTATTAAAACCATAAACCTCCTTTCTAGCGCACTCAGGTAAAAACACGAGTGCATGAGAACAAAATTTAAAATTCGAATTAATTCGAACGCATTGTTCCATTTTCCAAAACGCACCCGTAAGTAGAGCGCGAAAGTTGAAAAATATTTAAAAATAGAACGGCAAATCGGCCAATGAATGGAAGCGGGACAAAAAGAAAAGGTCTTTACTCCGCCGCCGGCACAGCGCGCGCTGTGGAGACGCCAAGAAAATGTTAGCACTATAGGAATTTAAAATTTTATTAATCCTTACTTAATATTTTAAACTTTCGTGATTTTCACTCATAGTTAAAATACCACAAACGGGGCTTATCACGCTAAACACACAAGTAATATTTACCTCGACGTTTCGACGACTTTACATTATACAGTGGCCGTGGTCATGAGGAGTATACTTCTAACCACGGGTCGACTCGTAACCATCCAATGATTATTTATCTATGCAAATTATTTAAGTAAGGTATATCTCTATATATACCCGTATTTTCTGTACTGTTTACTATGTGTTGATGTGCAATAAAGAGTTATTGTAATGTCAATGTATTGTATTTATCCTTGGCCTAGTACCCAAACGCAAGCTTTGCTTAGGTCCTGTGATATTAACATTAATTATTTCTATAGCTTATATTTACAAATCAAAAACACCAGCGTGCTCTCAAACATGATTCTCCTTAGGACGCTCTTACGATAAGTTTTTTAATGAATTCCTTTATCAAGCAATGCGATGTCACTAAGTATGACTTTTTCTGTGAAAGCTGAGGGTTTCATAGTTAAGATTCATTTGGTTGGATTGTACAGTCGAACTAACTTAATCATGGGTGCAACCTTTCTGCTACTAATGTCATGTTGACATCCCATACTTTTGTCAAGAAAAACATAGTTTAAAAATACAAACTGAAATATAGATTCACAGAAAAACCAGAAAAATAAGACCAACACCGGGAATCGAACCCAGGTCCTTGGTATTCCGTACCGCGTGCTATACCGCTACACCACTGTTGGTCAACGGAACAGACATGAATTTCCCCTATGCACCACATATCTTAGCTTGTTTGTTTCTTATTTAGCTACTTAAGCAGTGACGCTAGCAACATCTATACCGTAGCCCTCATCGAGAAACTTTCGGCATTCCATTGGAACTAACCGCTCACCCGGACAAGAGATGTCGTTATCAAGCAATCAAATTAAGATTGGTTTTTTGGAATCTTTTTGTATTTTTTTATTTCAATTCCAAATACAAAATTTTGTATTTTCAATTTAGGTTTTACAGGATGACCGTAAAAGTAAAAATTTGGAATTGAAATAAAAAATACAAAAAGATTCCAAAAACCAATCTTAAAAACGGTTCCACCCTAGTATATGAATTAGTTTGGTCGACTGTTGCACTTATACCTACCACGGTGTTTTTTCTTGGCCATCGAACTTTAGGTGCTATCAATAATGCTAATTTATATCCTTCTTCTTCTTCTTCTTCAGCGCGTTTTCGCCCACCGTTGGGCATACGTCTCTCCAACCTTTCTCCATCCAGATCGACTATCTGTCTCTCTCTTCCAGACCGGTCCTGGTGTCTGCTAATTCCTGCGTTGTCTGCGGTGCTGGTCTGCTAATTAATATGCACTGTAAAATAAAATATTATCTGAATTAAACTTAATTAATCAGCGCCTAAAGACACTCCTAGACGTCGTAATTCTTCAAATAACAGTTTAAAAACCTTTTATTTTCGTTCATAACTTAAATTCTATTTTCAATTCACGTTGTAAATCTACACCTACGTTAAATTTAACAACAACAAGGCTTAAATCAAAGTAAGTGCAAATAATTCTACGGAAAAACCGAAGAAGAGAAAAAGAGTGACATTTAAGACGCATTTAGACGTGGCAGTTATTTCTAACTTAAAAAAAGCACAATAAAATTTGTCATATATTTTATTAAAACTGAAGAGGCATTCGTTTTCTGTTTCAGATGAATACACCGACACAGCACAGGTGAGTGAATGACTGAATGGAAACTAATAACACTTTTGAATCGACATTTTTCCGGCAACACATGTCCAAAAAACGAAAAAAAAAACGCCGTCGGCGCGCGTGCTGTTTGAAAATAGAACTCTCGCTCTCGACGGCCGTTCGCCATTTCTTTTTTCCCAGCACGATAGGAATAGTGACGTATTTTTTTCCAGCCACTCTCGATTTCACTAGTTGCTCGTAAAAAGCAAATAAAGATCGGTGAAAAAATACCGGCGGATTTTTCAACGGGCCCGTTTGTGGGTTATTCCATTTTTTTATTTTTTTTTTCATAGCGGCCAGTCACTATTTTTTACTGGGGTCGTATGTTGATTGCTGTTAACGCACCACTCAAATTCCATTGACCTTTTTAATCCATTGAAAAACGATATTCAGCTACAATTTTTTTCTTGAAATGTAATGTGTGATTTTATCAATAAAAAAAACATTTTGCTTCGAATCTAAAGCAATGAGGGCTATCGCGAATGACTTCGCCACTAGAGGCGCTAGTGTAGCGTGGTTTATTTATAATTAGAATAATTGTGTGAATATTTTGCAATATCTGAAATTAATTATGGCAAATATGCGTTCCGGGGCAATGAATGTCTGTGTTTTGAGACAGTTTTGTCTTTCGGAAACCTTTGTCCTCCCTTTTTTCCGAACAAAACGGGGACTATGCAACACTGTGGCATGCTCGATATTTTTATGGTACGGTAATAAGGTGTATTAAATATGATTTTAATCTAAAACTTTGTTTTCACGCCCGTAATAACAGACTTTGAAAGCTATACTTAAAAACCTCACGCAACAGTGCGCCATCTAGTGAGACAAAAAACGATAGCCCTCATAGAGTTTGTTATATTAAATTTAACGTAATAGTATGAGCTCCTGCTGTTAGCGCTGTTATATTATTATTTGATTTGTTGACAATGGTAACAATTAAAATCGAAAATACTCGTACCTATATCAATCACTTTCGGGTTGAAACAGGAGCTAGACCTACTGAGTGTGGTTTGATCTATGGCCTCTTAGGTAGAGGATCGTGGGTTTGAACCCGGATTCGCGTGATAGAGTTTTCCGAAAAACATGTGCAAAATTACATTCGAAATTTACCAAGAGCTTTATTATGCAAAAAATCGTGAAGAAATCTGCACAAACCTGCTAAGTTCAATTGAGCTTTAATTCAATGGCGTGTGTGAATTAAGTTCCCGATCCGCGTTGAGTCCGCGTGGGACGTATATAGATTGTGATGATGATTATAACTGAGAGTGAAATGTACGTATCAAAAAAATTTCAATCCAATAAGTACTAGGACCTTGTGCAAGGTCCGCCCGGATTGCTACCACCATCTTGCTCGCTAACCCTGCCATGAAGCAGCAGTGCTTGCACTGTTGTGTTTCGGCGTGGAGAGTAAGACAGCCGGTGCAATTACTGGCACTTGAGGTATCCCATCTTAGGCTTCTAGGTCGGCAACGCATCTGCAATACCCCTGGTGTTGCAGATGTTTATGGGCGGTGTTGATCTCTTACCATCAGGAGACCCACTTGCTCGTTTGCCATCCAGATGAATAAAAAAATCTAGGACTGACATAAGTCAATCTTAGAAATATTCTGAGCTCCAAATTTTATTATCAATAGAGAAGAATAACAGCAAATTAATTGCAATATAAATCACCCAAGATCCTTCTAATACTTCAAATGCAAGTAAATACTTTCATATCATACATAACATATCAAACTATAAAAAGGTTAACAAAAACTCTCTTACCCTTCGATCTACATCTTGCAACCTCATAATTTATGCTTTTCAGAAGTTTAAGTTCTAAATACAAAATTTGTAGCCATTCAGTTCAAAAGTATTGTTTTACCTGGAAATATCATTCCTGACATGTCAGTACACTCACACGTCAATTTAATACCTAAAAATGAAATTAGAATTCCTAGTTGTCAGCCTTACCTAGCTATTGTAGGATTTGTAGGCTTGTGCTGAGAAAGTAATTATTTACATCCTAACATTAATCGAATCCTGCATCTCTAGACATAATCGTAAGTCTTTGATAATTGTAAAAAGCAGCGATACATACTTACATTTTTATATATTTCTTTCTTTATTTAAGAATAAAAAATGACAGCATTATATCGTATAGTTATGTACAAACAACATAAAAAAGACATATATTACAAACAAATGCTATAATGTTAAACAAACTGTTGCTGTATTATTCATTGCTATAGGTGCCTTCTACCTTCTATAGACCTCAAACTAGACATCTTTATATACCTCATCATCTTCTTTTCTTGTTGCATCGCGACAAGCCCAAAACATTCTACTAATACATTCTTATAAGGAACTAACGTCCCGACGATTTTTTCTCCAACATCTCCATGTAGGCAATTACGTCTAAATCTAAGCGCCTCCATCCGCAGCAGATCAATACTCATTCTCCCGCTTGCACTAAAACACCACTAAAAACACCCCATTCCCATAACCCTCCGAAAGTTGGTAAAAAAACGCGACCGGATTCATAAACTGGCATCTGCATAGCCTAAGCATCACGTAATCCTACCCACACTTGTCGAATAAAATACAAACACACTAACACAAATAATAAAGTACAGCAGTAATATAAAACTAAGAAACATCAACATCTTGCCCCCTGCCACCCTCCCCCCTTAGGGGGTAATTTCTCCCTGAACTTACTAAAATACTAAAAACGGAGATACAGAGGGGTGAACTCCCCTCGTTTTCTTATGCAAGATCCTTATATTTTAACCTAAAATGTTCCCGCTAGAGATTCTGGGCACACACTTTTAAATTATGTAATTCTGTTATGTATTTGTCTTTTGAGCTTTCTGTTTCAGGCCAATATGACGTGGGGATATTAGATGATTCATATGATACTTTGATAATTTATGATATTGTCGTTTTTTGTATGCATTATAAGTAGTAGTGACATACATGTCGTTGATTTATGAATAAGGTAGACGTCCGAATGTTGATCACTCTCCCTGTAATTGCCACTTTTACCTATACGCCATTTGCAATAGAAATGACAGCAGAGTATCATCTAATAGCACAGGCATTAGCTCGTCCAACACTACGATAAGCTAAATAATCTAACGAAGATTACATGTAAACCAATTATACTTACTGACTAGCTGGTATGTGGACTATGTTGTATAAGAGCACCTGTGCAAAATTTCATGCCAAAATCTTCACATCTCACTTGAGAATATTAGACTAAAAGTAGCCTGTGCTATTCCTGAAATCCCCCTTTCATACCAAATTTCATTCAACTCCACGTAAATGTTACAACGTAAAAATAAAATAATAAAAAACACAAATTTTAGTATTTTTTTTTAATCGATCAACCTATTTCGTTCGATACCCTTAGAACTTAACATCACGTCTGTCTAAATTATTTATTGAATCAGGCTTTACTTTGTCCATATCAATGAACTAAAATAATTTCCTTGCTCACCCGCGAGCTTACGATAGCTAAGCTTATGCAAAATATGCGTGTTCATGCAGTTCCACCACCTGAGCAAGGAAATTCTTTTAGTTCATTGTTTAAATTATTCTTAAAACTTCACACATCACAGCGGCCGTGGTCACATTTAGACTTAGGCACTATAGGTTTAATCGTGAATATTCCTAAGTGATATTATTTATGAGTAAAAATCGCGCAAGTCCTTACAATTCCCGATCTAGTAATCCTCGCAACATCCCACATGCCCTTATGCCCACTTACCGACTGACCCACATTGTGGAACGCACCCTCATGGACAACCGGACATAAGACGATGGGGCGTCTAGCTTATGCTATATTATTTATTGGCCTATAGGGAGAAATACCCTTCGGCATTTTCTACTGGGACGTTTCTAGATCAATCGTTGACACTCATTTAATTTGCGTGGGTGTTTAGGTACAAATGTACTCAAAATGAGTAGTAAAAATAGTTAAAGATTGATCGTATTTTTGCTACATCGATCTACGTCGATTTCGTGAACACTTTTTTGGCGGATAGGGGCGGATAGTTTAGAGATAGGTATTAATAGGGTTACGTTTATAACCCTTCGAGTAGGAAACCCTAAAAATAATCTAGTTTTCCTATACCGCGAGTATTTCGAAAACTAACACTCATACAAAGTGCCTAGAGATATATTTTATCCCTAGACTGTTTTGGCAGACGTGAGCTTGCCTTCGGAATCCAAAAGTTTAATGGTTACTTGACCTGAAATGTAAATTTCAGAATTAATTTATTATTATTATAATTATTTATTTTTTTAATTTATGACAGTGGAAGCAGTCTACACTTCCACTGAACGTAGATTATAGTTAGAGTTTAGTTTTGTAACTAAGGGACCCCATACATCCCTGTATTATTATTATTATTTTTTGTATTTTCTTTTATTTCATTGTATACTGTAGTTTTTAAGTATTTTATTTGTAATTATTTTATGTTGAAAAAATGACTTTCTGCCATATTTACTGAATAAATGATTTTGTTTTTTTTTTTTTTAGGCCAATTAAATATAGGCATACTAGCTTTTGCCCGCGGCTTCGCCCTCGTGGGATTCCGGTTGTCGTGCGCTGTTCCCTTAGGAACTGTGCATTTTTTCGGGATAAAAGTAGCCTATGTCACTTTCTCGCCCATAAACTATCTCCATACCAAAAACCACTTCAATCCGGCGCTCCGTTTGGACGTGAAAGACGGACAAACATACAAACACACACTTTCGCGTTTATAATATTAGTATGGGTTACTATTGAATCAACACATCTTAGTCTAGGACTAATGAGTATCCCAAGACTTTTTTGATGTGAGTATTTTTATGTTTTTAAAGCACCTCTATGATACTCGCAAGTTTTTTTTAATCTTTCGATTCTCAATTTAAAAACAAAAAAATTACGAACCCCATTTCACTTTTAACTCCACGCCCTTCTTCAATGTTCCGTTTACCTCCACAATAGTCAGAAAGCGAGTCGAAAACTAATCTTAAGCAACCCCTCAAGTATTCATACATTAATTTCCGCACGCACACACGCACGCATACGTCTATGTCTAAGCTTGACAGGGGGAGTCATTTCGTTTGCTCGAGAAATTTAGGAGTTCTTGAGAATAATTTTTACTGACTTCTGAAAGAAGAAAGAAGAAAGAAAGAAAATACATTTATTCGGAAAAGTAACAAAGAAACTTGAACGATTACATAAATAAATAACACAGACAAGGAAAGCAGTTACCATTCACGAAACGGACCCACCTCAGCATAATGCCGGCTCAGGAGCTAGCGCTGGTCTTCCGGTGGGACCGTGAGGCCGTCACTGCAAGCTGCGCGCACGACCGGACCGTTTAAAGTCAGCGCTACCAACACAAGCATGTCATGTGCATGACATTGACAACTGACACGGCCAACCATACGCTCAGCAAGCAAGACGAAAAACAACAAACAATAACAATTTTCAATTATAATATACAATATGTAGCAATATTAATCGAATAGTGTGAAAAAATGGTTAAAGTGATATTTTTTATAAGGATTAGAACCTACAAATAGTTTCAAGCAACAGTTGCAGTTTGCCTACTTTTAAAAAACCTAAAGTCGCTACATTCTTAAGGTCTCTATCCACTACACCGTATCATACCATCACCGTTATAGGAACGTGTCAGGCTAAAATATATTCTTTGTATTGAAAAGTGTGAGACTATAAAAAAAATTTAGGTACGACGAGCGAGCGAAGCGATCGTGCCGCGGCAACGGCTGGCGAAGTTCCAGAACCGATATGGCGGCGTTTCATGATATGCCTACGAATTTTATGATCTTCCTAAACGTCACTAGGCAAATCGTAAACGGTGAGTTTTGAACGATATGGCGGATGTCCCTTAGCCAATTCATGAAATGGCGCGATTTCACAATATGCCTAGGAATTTCGTGATCTGGCGGATTTTAAGAACGGCCGCCGGCATAATTTATATCTCGTAGAAAATAAATATAAATAAATAAATAAATATCATGGGACACTTGACACCAATTGACCTAGTCCCAAACTAAGCAAAGCTTGTACTATACTATGGACACTAGGTAACGGATAAACATACTTATCTAGATAAATATATACTTAAATACATATTAAACACCCAAGACCCGAGAACAAACATTCGTATTATTCATACAAATATCTGCCCCAACCGGGATTCGAACCCGGGACCTTAAGCTTCGCAGTCAGGTTCTCTAACCACTTGGTCCGGTCCGGTCGGTCTTGGTCAAATATTTCCAACGTAATTGGATTGCCGTTGAATTAGAACTGACGTCAGTGCACGTTGTACGTCGGTTCAACACGTGGCGTGTACGTGTATTTCAAGCAAAACGTGTATGAAAGCGACTATTTGAAACAATACTGTGCATGTGTTGTTGACGTGTTTATGTTTTGTTAGGTCAGGTCAAAGCCATAGTATTTTTTTTATTTAGCCATTGCGTCATCAACGAAATCTAAGATAAAAAAATATCATTCCGGCTAGTTGGTTGAATTTCCGGTTATTTAGTTGTTATGGTGCCTCTGAGGTTTAAAACCACAAGAAATGCTGTTAAAAACCCTATCCGGAAATCTTTAAGTACTTACATTATTTCACAAGCCTAACATCTGCGGGGGTAAGATTTTTGACGAAGTTTTCACCGTATCGCAATCATCATCTTACACGCTAAGGGCACCAAGCAGCAGTGCAGACAGCCGGTAAATTTACTGGTGTTCATATATTAATCCTAGCTCTCTAGATCGGCAACCTTTCTGCAATCCTCTGGAGTTGCGGGCGTCCATTAGTGCCGGTGTTAACTCATAAGCAGGTGACACGTATAGTCTTTTCCATCCAATTTTATTAATTGAAAGTCGTCAAAAGTGTGTACGGACCAATCAGTACTCGTACAAGTACCCTTTATTATTGAGCCACTGTGGAACTCGGTCACATTATCAATTCCAGTCTTTGAACATGAAAAATTTATAAATAAATCTAAGGGCTACAAACTAGCCCTAAACTTGTCGAGCTAAACTCGATTTAAGACATGAATAACCTGGGTTTATTCCACTACTAGCCTGTGGCCACGACTTGTCTCTGCGTAGAATTCGTTTATCGCTATCCTGCGGGAAAAATGCAATTTTCAGGGATAAAAACTATCTCATGTACTTTCCCAAGACTCAAACTAAACCTAAATCGGTTCAGCGGTTTAGACGTGATGAAGTTACATACAAACAGACTTAATTAGAACAGTGGGATCGGGGATAACACCTCCAGGCAACTAGCAACGCGTATGTTCACCGACATTTTCCTTACTACGACAATATTCCATCTCAACAACAAACAAATTACCCAATGACGAAAAATCTTATCAAATTGTTCTCGAAACATTCTCAGGTAACGCTCCTGCGACTCCTTCGCAAAAAAACAGCGAAACACTTCTCCAAAAACGTGCCCCAACGCAACATAGAACACATTAAAACAAGCACGTATGTAAAACCGGGGTGGGACATCAAAAACTCTAATCAACCCCCCACATTAAGCCGGAAAACTTTCAAGCACCCCCCCATCAATATTCTTACCAGAATATAATCAATTCTTAGAGAAAGAAACAGTCTCAGTGTGTATTGATAAATGAGAACTCCCTTCATATTTCCGCGTCCCCCCTCCCTCGTGGGGGTGGCCCCCACCCGCTCGTCTTAGGAACGTGCAAGATAGTAGGCAGGGCTGGCAGGCTAATGAACTTTTAAGTTTTTAGGGTGATATTAAAAGGGATGTCGGTAGTTGGGTCTAAGATGCTGCGGAAAAATCAATAGTTTGTTATTGCGTCCAAACCTTTTGGTTGGTTGTTGGGAGTATTTAAATGGAGAACGAAATTGATTGTGCGGTTGAAAAATAAAAAGTGCAGAATTTTGATTATTTTTGAATAGTTTTAAAGGCAATTTGTGATTGATGAACTCTTGTATAATTATGTATTTAAAATGTACTATAACTTCACAAACTTGCTAACTATTTTTTTCCTTTAAATTAAGTAATAATTTCAATTAAAAAAAAAATTGTGTCATCTTCTAAATATTCAAGAAGCGGCAGGTAGGTACGCAAAAAGTTAGTTTTTCTGGTATGTCAATTATGTGCACCAAATCCATACTAATATTATAAAAACGAAAGTGTGTGTGTGTTTGCATGTCTGTGTGTCACGTCGAAACGGAGCGACGGCTCGACGTGATTTTTGGCATAGAAATTGTTTATGGGCCAGTGACATAGGCTACTTTTTATCTCGGAAAAATGCACAGTTCTCGAGGGAACAGCGTGCGATAACCGAATTCCACGCGAGCGAAGCCGCGGGCAACTTGCCCTCTTACAAGCACTCTTGTTCTGAGAGGAGGCCTGTGCCCAGCAGTGGGACGTATATAGGCTGGGATGATGAAGCCGCGGGCAAAAGCTAGTTAGAAATTAAATAGTCAATAGAATTAATTTATATAAATCTACCAGTCTAATAAGACAATCCTTCTATAAATTACCAAAAACTCTAGACTCGTGATGACGTAATACATTTGCATAGCCCTGCTACGCTGTAGCGGGCCTACGCTGCGTAGCCGCTACGGCGTAGGCGCTAGTGCCGCCCCCCCACAACTTTTTACTAAGAACCACGCAAAATGAGTGGATAAAACATAGGTAGCTTCACTCAATTCAAATTATATTCATTATGTTATGACGTGTCATATTGTAGCTTGGACATTTTAGAGCTATGAATGCTGGCGTCTTATGTTAGGTGTTTTGAGCCTGCTTGGCCATTCATGGATAGATTTGATGTAAGAGATAAATGTAGGTAATGATTTTTTTCAATCTGTTATACTTCATGTGAGTTTTTGCAAAGTTTTTGCGAATAGTGAATAAATGTTTTTTTCTTTCTTTCTTTTTAATGCTGTCTCTGTTTATTCGAACAAAATAAACAGAGAGAGAGCAATACTGAATCTGTCACATAGTAACTTCCTCCTTTTTTGAAGTCGGTTAAAAAGATCAAGAGGTGAAATAGACTCTTCGTAATTCAAGAGACTCAGACATTATTTGGATATATAAATTAAGAAACGTGATTCATTAAGTAGCCGACTTATTTCAGTGCAAAAAAGTGTATTTCCTAAAAATCCTGTTTTTCGCCTTAACGTTAAAACGGCTCAACGAATTTGGATAAAATTTGGTAGGAAGATAGCTGGATAACTATGACAACTATAGGCTACTTTTTATTAAGATTGGTTTTTTGGAATCTTTTTGTATTTTTTATTTCAATTCCAAATTTTTACTTTTACGGTCATCCCGTAAAACCTAAATTGAAAATACAAACTGGAAATATAGATGCACAGAAAAACCAGAAAAATAAGACCAGCACTGGGAATCAAACCCAGGTCGTGGCTACTTTTTATCGCAATATTCAGTGGATCAGATTCACTTGCGGCATTTAATGCTTACGAACAAAAAAGTCTGTATTAAAATTTTTATTTTTAATACAAGCTTTTTTTATTGATTGTATCTTTTCTGACTGTATCTATGCAAAATGAATTTACTAGATTTGAATCAACTAAAACAACAACAGGGCAAGTTAAGCAAAAGCTTCTAAACAGTTTGATAACTAGTTAATTACAATTTTTTTTTCAATAACCCACACTTTTTAAAATCATTGCACTAGGCTAAGAGTTGCAGAGGAATATAATAGAATTCAAATCAAGTGGAAGCATGACTCGCGCAGCGAAGGGTTTTTACAATTTTTTGTAGGTATATCTATAAATATCCAGTTTTAGTAGAGCCCTTTTTTGAAGCAAAATATATGTAGTGTGGGATCGTTTCACATTGTTGCTGACATAGACAGACCGACATAAAATAAGATTTACGGACTTTTGTTATTGGTTATACTCTAATAGATACCGTCATATCAAATTTCAAGTTTCTAGGACAACCGGAAGTATCCAAAAAAATTTGCCATTTGTGTGGACGCACTATTTACTAACTATATTTGTATCTTTTGATTAGCAGTTTGATATTTTCGCTGCTTCAAGCGATAGCAGACTTGAGTACCTATTTAATACTAATTTCAGATTGATTCCTCCACGCGTTCCTCAGAAAAAGGTTCTTGACAAACTGACAGACGGACAACAAAGTGATCCTATAAGCGCTCCGTTTTTTGTCATTCAAGATACGGAACCCTAAAAATAGAAACAGCATGTCAAATTATTAAGCTACCACGACTCTGTCAAACAAACTCAATAAGTCTAAAACTCCAAATTTGCTTCCACTGCGTCCGGAATCGAACCCGCGTCCTACCGCCTCAGAGCCGCTGCGCCGCCGCTCCCTCTCGCTCTTATTTTAAACAACTACCGCCTTTTATAATACATCCCGTTTCGCGACTAAATATCAGCGAATGTAGCGGTGTAGCGCGACCAAACTGTCTTGATAGTTGGTTTCATTTAAAATTTGAAATCGTGATTGAACCAGGAAATCGGAGGGCGAGAATGTAAACCGTGATTAGATAACCTTTCACCATTTCCTCATTCATCATCTTCATCATCATCTTAGCCGTTGGACGTCCACTGTTGGACATAGGCCTCCCCCATAGACCTCTAGTTGCTTCGGTTGGCCTGCATCCACCGAGAACCCGCGGCTTTAACCAGGTCATCCGTCCATCTTGTTGGTGGACGTCCTACGCTGCGCTTGCCGATCCGCGGCCTCCATTCCAGAACTTTTCGGCCCCAACGGCCATCCGCCGTTGCAAATCCATACGTCAAAAAACTTGCCCTTAAAATAATGTTTATAAAGTTCACTCAGCAGAGTTTTTTCAAAAGTAGTGAAAATTTGCCTTTTCGTTATGTCTAATTTAGTTAACCGTGTATAATTAAATATTATTATGACTTATTTCATAATAATTTATTTAATCAGGCGTTACTTTAAGGAGGACTTAACTTTATTTATTGAATTTGTACAATATTAACATTGGGTCATATGTAATGTTTTGCAGGTGGTAGGACTTTGTGCAAGGTCCGCCCGGATTGCTACCACCATCTTGCTCGCTAATCCTGCCGTGAAGGAGCAGTGTGTTTCGGCGTGGAGAGTAAGACAGCCGGTGAAATTACTGGCACGTGAGGTATCCCATCTTAGGCCTCTAGGTTGGCAACGCGTCTGCAATACCCCTGGTGTTGCAGATGTTTATGGGCGGTGGTGATCTCTTACCATCAGAAGAATAAAATAAAAAATATTTTTTTTTAGGTACTATTATGATTACGGATTTTGTCTGAATTAAATTAGCATTTTTTTGCCTAAAGTACCATTTTTTCAGCAACATTGCCAAATATGAAGTAATTTTTTGTCAACAATTTTTTTTATTCTCACGGCATTATACAGCCGTGATATTTTTGTCTTGACAAAAACGTACTTTAATACTCACGACCTAACACAAAAGTTATTTTAAACTCTGTATCTGCAAATATCTGCATGTGCCAAAACCTCTAACTCTTAAGGATTTTGCGCTATCACATACCCAATTGACAGCTGTATATGTCACATACCACCACACTAGTTGAACATAAACACGCCGCCGCCCAGCCAATTAAGCCTTATCAAAGTGCAATTAAAATCAAAGCGAATCACTTAACACGTTCATTAACATAACCCAAATAATGAGCAAAACTAAACTCGGAAACGGAGCGAAGTGCCAAGACACCTCCCGCGCCCTACTTCCGCGTGCCGTATTTACAAGTATTGTAAGTATAGAATTATATATTTTATAACGCCTCCCCACCCCCGCGAACTAAGTCTTTGCGCATCTTTCTATCCCCACCTTTTTGCCTTCTTCTTTTAAAACCACCCATCGTATGAACCCCTTTCCCCTCATTCGACTAATTTTGGGGTACAACTGAAGAATTATTTCTTACAAACGCACCGGCAAACGAATACCAACCTAAAGTTACTACAGTTAAGCCCCAGTTTAAGTCTGGCCACCCACACAGTCTTGGGACTGTATCTTTTCACTTCGGAAACTAATTCCGAATTAGAAAATGGCAGCAAGTGCGTTCGCGCGAAAACGTGAAATGAGCTCAACGCACGCGGAGTAAGGTCCAGTTTCGTTGTGATGAGGAAGTAAAATTAGAACCGTTTCATCAAAAATATGAAATTAAAATCTTCATACTAGCGAAAGAAGTTTTAGCATCTTTGTTTTAGAGTGAGAGGGGCGATGCTGCGCTTAGTCTCGCTCTGGCAGGGGGGGAGGTGGGGGCAAGAGATGGGTAGTTTGGAGTAAAAAGCCGTTTCTTGATCAATGCGAGGCGCATTTGGAATTAATCATAACCGGGTATTTTCGTCTATGCAGGGGGAGGGGGGCATCGGGAATTCGTATTCTAAATGAAAATACAGCTCTTCCTGTTTACATTTTGTAATAAATTGTTTTACCCCGATGTTTGTGTGACTGGAGAGAATCGAATTTATTATTTAGGCTGAGGCAGCAGCGCTGAAAAATAACGTTTTGAATTATCGAAGGAAGCCGGCATTAGTATCTTCTGAGTAATTTGAACTTTCAGGTGATTTGCTATTTTACATTGCCAGGCGAACTTAATCTACGTTGGCTTGCTCACAGGTTCATACTCGTTATAAAGATTGGTACGATACTCAGGTAAAGCTCTAGTATTAACAATTATCTAATTTCATATAGCACTTTTGTTTATAGCATAGAATCTAGTTGGGTTCAGAATTAACATATTTTGTTAATCATAATAAAAATATGCTGTATCCGTCCATAATTAGTTAATGATTCCAATGTGATTCCATCAAAAACAATGGCTATTTCAGCAACTTTAATACATATATTTTCATTATATTTCCCTAAAACTTATGTTAACGCTTTAAGTTTCTCTTAGGTACAGTCGAGCAAATTGATCATGTACCAGTGTAGAACCTTTTAATAATCAATTTGACTATGATTTTCTCGACAAAATTGATCGACTGTACGTTAAATTACATCAAGGCTCTTAATTTTTTGACATATAAGATAACTTAAACTATTCCCTGTTTTATGTAAAATTAATACTATAATTCGACTTCAAGGCCCCAACTCCGTCTGGCAATCTTGCTAGTCGAGTTGCATAATGCCTATAACACCAGCGCCTGTAAGAAATAAGGAGACGCGCGCGGCGCTGCGATTTATTGCTATATTGCAAGCGGCAGGCGCTTGAGGCATGCGTACTTGACTTGTTAATCATACTAAGCTAGTAGTATCTTAGTACTAATGAAATAATGTTGTTTCCGTTTGAATAGTGTTGTTGTATTAGGTTTTGTTATGGTGTTGGTATTTTGGTAGTATTGTTAATGTTTTTATTTTTGTGTACCTACCTACCTATTATATTTGAGCTTTTGAGGGAGAAACGAGCTGTAAGCAATCATGAGATTGAAAAGATGCGTAGATCGATTATGGTTGTGAATTGTTTTAAAAAGAACAACTCTATGTTTATAATTATAAACCAATAAACACATTATATAATAACTAACTCTTATTCTGAGACGATGCCTATACTCAGACGTGGGAGGAGACTGGGACGATGATTATGTTGATTCATAACTAGCTTTTGTCTGCGATTTCGTCTGCGAAGAAGTATTTTATTGTTATCCCGTAGGAAGTATGCAAATTTTCGCAGTAAAAACCATCCTTCCCAGGTTCTCAAATTATTTCCATACCGAATTTCATCTAAATCTGTTCAGTGGTTTTACGCGTGAAGGGGTAACAGACAGATAGACAGAGTAACTTTCTCATTTATAATTTTATAGGTGTACGGATTGTAAAATAAAGTTTTCCTCAATAAACAAAAATGTACAATCTCTTCAGTCACACAAAAAAGGAAATAATTATAAAAAACATTCGCACCTATGCGACAAAACTGTGCTATCTCCAAAGTTGCGCTGTTACTATGTCACAGTTTTGTCGCAAAGAAGCGATATATGTACGAGTATGTACTTCAACATAAATTACTAAGAGACCCACATAAAAGAAAAAAATATATACCAACCTCCCCATTAATCTATTAGGTATCATTATAGTAAAATTTGAGGCTTTTTTGTTTAAAAAGGGAATAATATTATACAAGTAGGTATACATCATATTTTTCAAAATGTAATTTTTTGATACCGGTTTCCTACATCAAATAAATTAAAAAAATGTATATATTTTAACTGTCGTAAATATTGATTATTTACGAACCGACTATGCGGTAGGCAAAATAATCTGTGAAATATTTATTACATTTTTACAAAATAACCTCAACTTGAATACCCTTGATACTTTCGTTCAATCAACCAAATCTGCCCACATCCATCTTGAAGGATTCTTTATTTTTGGTTTAGCCGTTTTTGAGATAGCTATTGAACTTTGAAGTGACAAAGTCGGGGATTTTCCAACTTTTTAGGGTTCCGTGCGCAAAGGGCGCCAACGGAACGCTATTACTGAGATTCCGCTGTCTGTCTGTCTGTCTATCCGTCCGTCTGTCACAGGGCTCTATCTTTTGAGCCGTAATAGCTAGGTACTTGAAATTTTCACAGATTATGTATTACTGTGGCCGCTATAACAAAAAATACTGAAAACCGAATAAAATAAATATTTAAGGGGGGCTCCCATACAACAAACGTGATTTTTTGCCGTTTTTTGCTTGTTATTAATAACGACAACAGGTAGACGCTTGAAATATTCACTGAATATTTAGTTGTATAATCACTTTAAAAATAAATTAAAATAAAATAAATATCTTCCACACAACAAACCTTTTTTTCTTTTCCTTTTTTTTGCTAATGTCCAATGTTGTATAGATAATGGTACGGAACCCTTCGTACGTGAGTCCGACTCGCATTTGGACGGTTTTTTTATTGGTTGTGTTAGTTTACCACTGTTTTATTTTGACAAGCGTATGGGATGTCAACATGACATTAGTAGCACAACGGTTCCACCCTAGTAGTTAGTGGTTCAGTTTTCTCAACTGTAATTACGAAAAGTGAAATTGATAAGGCAGCAAAAAATAATGAAAAAAAAACAAGTGGCTAACAACTACTATATAATCCGAAATATTTTAATGCTAAGATTTTTTCATATAACACATTACATAGGCAGGCGTGGAGCAAGAGAGGAGAGGCCTTTGCCCAGCAGTGGGACACAAGTACAATCAAATTACATACGACAAAATAAAATCACAAATTAAATAAAAACAATAATAAATATCACTCTCTCTCACTTAAAAATGTTCCGTTGATAAATGTGAAGTCAAAAAGGCCCCCTCGAGTTGCCCGGGGCGCAAAAGTACCCATTAACCATCACACTGCTAAGTACTGTAGTGGACGGACGGTCCACTAGCTTAATATTTCCCTATTTTATTAAGAAAAAACACTTCGTTATTATTTTTTGTATATTTTAAGATCACGTTCCTACGTTGGCAGCTAGCATACAAGTCTTCTGTTTAACACCCTTGCGTCCGTTTCCTATTATTATTTTAAAATTAGAACTATGCTGCCAGCATCGAATCAACGGACACAAGAGGTTAGTACAATATCCCTCCCTCCTATTGAGGTTAGGACTAACCTACCTAGGCAGGAACAGTTAACAAAGGTCTACCATAGCTCTGCTAGAGCTGACCTGCAGGTTAAATAAGACCAGCCTTAATAAACATTGGGAACATGCCCTTAAATGGCCAACTCACAAGCCCGCAGCTCGAATGAACAAAACCTGCCGAAAGATCATTCATGGCAGTAACTAAACTAAGTGCTTGTTTATGTTTGGCTAAGGCAATACAAAAAAATTAATAGTGTTTAGGACACTTTCCAACATTATCGTGTTTACAACACATATTGCCAAAGCCAACCGCATGTAAAGCTAGCCTTACACAACGGTATAGACACAGCATCGTTTATGATGTGTGTCGCACCACCATGCAATGCGAACTTCACATCAGATGAAAAGCTAGCTCCACACCGCAGTATAAACACAGCATCGCTTATGATGTGTGTTGCACCACAGTGCTTCACTGACTTTAGATCCTAAGTTTTCTTAAAAATTTCATTTTTTAACTATTAAATACTATCACTGATGAGTTGAAGCATCGTCCCCATCATAGGACTTTGAAATGGCTGATGGTGGTGGTGAAGTGTCATATCACCCCTTCAACACGGTGCGCAGTCCGCATTAGCGCCAGACCCATTCATGCACCAGACAACACGGAGTGCAGTCTGCATTTGCGCCAGCCAAGCTCTTCAACTCACGATGTCATGCCACATCAGAGACATGTTGTCATCAGTATCTAGTCAGAAAATATTTTTAAATACACATGCAATTATAAATTCATTAAACAATTATACATTCATTATTAATCACTCTTTTACATTAAACATTCTCATAACATAATATATTATCTCTTTAAACAACGGCGAAAGTGCTTTAATTATATTCTCAATACCATCAAAGTCCATTCTCCACTGATAAAAAATTAATATATTAGTTATTATTCAGAACGTGAGATTCCTTTAACTAAAAAAATAAAAATTCAGCATCCTCGTTCCAAGCTAAACTTAAGAAAAATAATATGTTAAACTATAAACAATTAAATTGGAGCGCCATTCTGGTACTATACAGCATCTAGATTAAATAAATTATACAACTTTGTCTATTTTTTATTCTTTCTTCTAAACTTCGTAATTCCATGAAGCATGGAATCAGTCTGCAACTTCTATCTTGCTCCAACAAGAACTTTCGCCCTTGGTTTCCTAACCAAAGCGTCTCCGATGAGCATGTAACATAAAAAAAAACACTAGGTACTTTACTGGTTTTGTCCATTCCTTGGTCAGAAACACCTAATTTTTTGAGGTCACTTAAGGCCACCCAGGGGTGTTAGAACTATTTTTGTGCACGCTAAAATTAGGCGGCTAATCCACCTTAAAAAATGAAATTGGGTCATTTGAGCGGGCACTCGGCTGAAACTATAGCTTCTGCTTAGTCTGCTGGCCGAGCTGAAATAACTAATTTTTCTCAAAAATGACCGTAAAAGTTGACATTATTGTTTACATATCAGAAGGTGAAGTGCATAGTTTATGGTCAGCGAAAAATTAAAAAGTTAAACGATTGCAGGCGCGCTGGCTCGACAATAATGAATTAGCGCGCCTGCAATCAGTCACATTTTTTTTAAAGTTAAAAAGGCCATGGCAATATTGGCACAAGTCGTATACATACAGCCAAGTCTAATGGCCGGTATCAGATATTTTGTTGGAACTCCGGACTTTTTCTATGGGTCTGAAATAGCTTGTGGTGTTTTCGGTGGAAAAACACCTGCAGTTTATTTTTTAATGAAAAAAGGCGGGAAAGCATAAGAAAAATATTGGATTAAATTAAATTTTACAATATATTTTGAGAAAAAGTTTATTCTATTTCAGAATTATTCACCATTTTTGAGAAAAGCTTTATATTAGTCTCGGCTGGAATAGCAATTGCTGGCTTCGTATTAGTTAAACGGACTCGCAAGCTCGTCCGTTTAATACTCATACTCAGCCAGCAATTGCCTACTTCCAGGCCACGACAATAATCTACTATAGTAGGATTAAAAATAATGTTGTCCATATTTTCCTTTTATCGCAACGAGATCTAGCAAGCGTACGTCACGTCTGTCACCTGCATTAATATGCCACAGTGGACCGGGAAAAAACATCAGACACGTTCTAGCGGCCTAAGAAATAGAGTCGTATAGATATTTAAGCTCGCTTTGCTCTGTTAAATAGGTACTGGTGCGGGTGACTGTACCATTTTATGCCATCTAATAATTTAATAAGTGCTAAAGCTCAAGTGCGTGAACGCACCATTAGCTGAGTTTGCTCTTTTTGCCGCAGGACAGACTACTTGTAAAGTTTTTTTTTACTCTTCATTATAATCTGTGCTGTATTATATTTTATCTTGTATTATTTTTATTGTTGTACTGTTGGCAAATAAATATTTTCTTTCTTTCTGTAAATATAAATTTTAGATAAAAAATGAACGTGTACTAGACCAACCTATATTCGTCCCACAACTGGGCACAGGCCTTCTTAACTATAAAGACTAGTAAAATGGGTCTATACGGTAAACATTCACGAGTTTCCCGCATATTTATCACACAGAAATCGGTCTCAAAAGCACCCGTTGCGTAAGTGGCCGCCCCCATATTTTGATAGTGACACGAATAGTCAGTTACATTCTAACAGCTGAACGTCGGAAACCCACCTAAACGGGTTCCAACCTTAGCGGAACCAACCTCTATTGGGTACATGTAAGGTACAAAGTAAGTTTGTTCGAATCATCTTCGAAAGCGACTGAATGCAGCGGCTGTCATATCATACCGCCGTGTCAGGCATGAGTGCCACAATGTTACAATCTATAAAAAATATGTATCACCCTCGGCAGGGCTCCTACACTATAATAGCAACTCTACTCCTTGCTCATAAGAATCTAAAGGACTGGAAGAGGTAGGAAAGAAAGCAACAGTAAATTGGTAATTCTGTTTTCTCTGTATTTGCCCGCTCATGGCTGTAAAATGGGGGGTTTTGAGAGATGTAGTTATTTTGTTTTATTGTTGGTAGTTTTGTTTGCTGTAGAAGATACACTAAACTTTTCTCGTCCGTGTAAGTAGCCAGTTGGTATGTTTAGTCAAGTTTGGTCAGCAAATTAATTTATTGCAATTTTAGCAAGCAAAGGATCTAACAAAAAGACAGTGTCTACAAAAAAATGTTTACTTTCTATATAATATTTTTTAGGTGTTTTTATTTATTTTCAAAAAATGGAGGAGGTTCTCAATTCGGTTTAGATACGACTATGTGTGTGTGTGTGTGTGTGTGTGTGTGTGTGTGTGTGTATGTTTGTTACTCCTTCACGCTAAAACGGCTGAACGGAAATTTGGTATATAAATAGCTGGACGTCTGGAATGACATCTAGGTACACTGTTTTTTGTGCCAATATTCCCATGGAATCGGAATTAAATTGAAATTATGTCAACAGCTAGAAGCATAAAGTTTGGTGTGGATATTTTATTTACAATGTTACCTAATTGTATTGTATTTTTTAAATCCTGAAATTTCAATAAAATAATACTGGTGATGTTATGCTTTCGGCATGCGAAGCAGCTATTAAAGTCTAGTTGCTTATAAATTGAGTACACTGCCTCAACCTTGGGGCAAAGCTAATATACTTAAGCAAAATGTAGTATCATTTCCTCACAAAAGATTGTCTGATAGATGTTTAATCAAGTGAAATCCTATGCATTTGTCGGAATCGAAACTAATTAACCTTTTTTGTATGCTGAATATTTTCATGGCTATATGTTGCTTAATTGTCGTCATTATCATGCTTCATTGTGCATTACTTAAAACCTCCGGCATTTTAAGATAAAGATATTTCATTCAACTAATAGCATAAAATCTATTCGCCGAGAGTTATCAAGTATTATGACAACGCTTCGGAATAGCGACGGTCGCTTAGCTATCGCAAACTGTATGACAAGCGTCGCTTTGTCACCACGCGAACCGAGTTTCATGGTACCGGGCATTCAGTTCTTGTCAAACGGCCGGGCGAGCGAGCGAACGCAGCTGCCATATTGAAAGGTTCTGAAATGGGTTTCATCCCTGTATTTCTTTTATTATTATTTTATGTATTTTTTTCTTTAATTGTGTAATATAGTTTTTAAGTATTTTATTTGTAATTATATTTTTATGAAAAAATGACTTTCTGCCAAGTTTCTTGCGGCGCATTCTTCTTGGCAATGATGGTCTTTCCGGAAGCGCTGGTAGTTTAAAAAAATGACGTGTAAAAGTGCCCATTGCGGCCTATTTACTGAATAAATCATTTGAATTTGAATTTGAATTTGAGTCGTTTGGGAGTCGCGTGTTGTCTTCTGATTTATACAGATAATAATTGATTGTGATTCTTATTTAAATTGATAATATTAGTTACTGGGTAGAGTTTTTCTTTAACTTGTCGTTGAAAGGACTAGAGTTGTTATTGAATTTTGCACCCAAACCTATGAGTGCAGAGAAGTTAGAGATTAGGTTGGACATTGGCTGAACTTACGCAAATTACGACAAAAATTCAAAAAATCTCAACACAAAATATTTGACCCACCAATTTTATATACATGTAGTCATTTTGTACCTAGTTGTTTCTGTTTTTTTTATTTAACATAAGGCATTCTTTTCGTTTTTTAATTACTTTTTATTTTTCGTTTAGCCTGAGACACAGGAATTATCCTAGTTCAGGCAGGCGTGTTACATAGATTTTAAGTGAAATATTGTATTTTGTTATTTTGTACCGAAATGAATTTGATAAATTTTATTATTATTATTATTATTATTATTTTATACTATACATTCAAAGTCGAGTCAAAGATATTTTATTGTATTTAGACTGTAACAAGGACTTATCCACCACCTGTTCAGAAAAACTTCTGTTGAGAAGAATCCAGGTTAATTTTTTTCAAAACAGATCTACAATATAATTTAATGTCCTTATATCACAAGGTATACTCAGCGGTAAAAAAATCTGGCCCTCAAATGTTGCATTAATAGGTAATTTTGTAGTAGAGTGGACCAAATTTTGGGCCGCGTGTGTAGGTATTTAAAATTTACACAACTGTTTTTTTATAAAATTGAAATAACATTATTTTCATTTTAAATATAATGACCCGGATAACGCGCACGTGCGCGTGTTGCAGCAGCCGCTGAGTCGCGTTGCTCCGAAGACGAAGGGCTACGGATTAGCCCGAAACATGTCGAGCTAAACTCGATTTAAGACGTGAGTTATCCGGGTCATTATATTTAATATGAGTGAGTCTCACGGTAGTTTCATGTTCAAAATTATTTTCATTAGTATCATAATCGTATATAATATCAGCATAATAATCTTTTAGTCTCTAAGTAAAATTTAGATTAATAGTTAATTCTGATTTAAACTTGATAGTTTCTACTTTTGACACTAAGTACTAAACTGAGATCAACACTAGATAAAGATATTTATTTCCAGTAAGAAAAACCTTTTTTTTTTAAGCCACAATTTACAAAAAAACAACTAGATAGGTATTACAAATATTTTCGCCAAACTGCTAAGCAGTTTATTTTCGGAGACATTTTCATTACCTACATCGTCTATATAAAATGTTGTCTCTTAAAATAAAACACGAAGTCCAGCCCTAAATCCTTTTCCGAGACCTAATCCACCCTAATACGACCCCAAGCATCGAAATCAAAACCTAGAAAGCACTGCGCGACAACTAAGCACCACGCCCGCATGTAGAATTAAAAATACGCAAAATACAGCCACTTCACTTCTAACCCACCCTGCGTATTTTTCGGTATGCGTGGCAGGTGGGTGGTGGGGGTTCGTTAAAAAGCACCGTGAGTACGTAGTATTATAAAAGTTGTGCCTGCCGCGTGTAAGTAGTGGGGTGGGAGGGGGCGCCCCCTGCCACCCCTAGTTAGACAGTTAAAAGTATGCGGTATTAACAGTACAAAACGGAAATGAATATACGGGTAGGCAGAGGTTTTCGGTAGCTGCGAGCTGCGACGGAGCTTAGATAATGAAAATACTTTTGTCGGACCGGTTTTTTTCGTTTTGAGTCAAGAGGGTTGCTCTAGTATTTGCTTGGTATGGCTAGAGCACTCGTTGGGACTGCGTTCTCTTGTTTAAAAAATAATTGAAGGAACATAACTATAAAGATGTTGAATGAAGGCGAAAATGTATTTTGAAGGAAGGAGAGTATGGTTTTTGAAATGGAACTCTTTATTTCTATTTATTAATCAATTTAGTTCTACTAATTTATGACATAACCTCTTGAAGTCCAAGTCAAATATTTGATTTATGAACATTAAACTTTATGTCATTGACATAAAGTTTAATGTTCAGTTCAAACGCCCAGTGTCCGTTATAAAGGACATTGGGCGTCAGAGGGAACATATATTTATATACATACATGACATTTTTTACCTATTTTCCTAATTTTCATTAACTAAAAATTTAGTCTTTTTTATTAAAATAAATAAATTAAACATAATACAGATGGAACATTGTACCTCTAAGCCGCGCCGTGGTATGGTGGCCGAGTGGTTTTACCTATGGCCTTTCAAGCAGAGGATCGTGGGTTCAAACCCCGGCTCGCACCTCTGAGTTTTTCGAAATTCATGTGCGAAATTACATTTGAAATTGACAGATAAAATAAGCTGGGACTTTGGTCATGCTATTAAACTGAATTTGAAAACAATAGCAAAGCATTCCTTGCTTTAACCAGCTGAACAAAACGCGATCCGACGTTGAAAATCATTATATAAATATAAAACATATTACCCAATATAAGTAAGTTAATGTACCTACTATTTAATGGCAAAATTTATCTCCGCAGATCTTAAACTATCTTATTTTAAAGATAATACATATTTTTTGTAGCCAGAAATGGAATTTGGTTTTTGTTTTGACTAAAAAAATGATACAATTTCATATTATACATATTTAACTACATAGACCTGCGTAAACCCTGAAAACAGTACACCATTTGTTCTTTAGACAGTTGTCTAGAAAGTAAATACTATAGTGTGGCTTCTCGAAGCGGAAAACCTTGGAAGTAAAGAAAAACCTACTCGTTTTTATAATAAAGAAGAATTTTGAACTGTTTAAAAACTCATATTTTTAGATAATATATTCTTTGGAATCCTTAGGAGGCTGACATAGTTGTAAAGATAAATCTTAAAATTTGAGTCATCGCTGCAAGGCACAGGCCTCCACTCAGAATGAGAGGGCTTGGGTCATTACACACACCATCTAGTTTTTTGCAAGTGTTTTTCTTTTCCGTAAAACTCATGCTAAATTTGAAATGTAATTTTGCACATAAATTACAATAAGTAAACTCAGAGGTGCAAACTCAGGCTCAAACCCATAACCCACTGCTTGACTGCCCATAGATGAAATCATTTAGCTACCACGACTTCGAAAATAGACGACGAAAATTTGAGTATCCAAAATCTTTTCGGAAATACGTAACTTCATTTAGAATGATTTCTTATATGTTAAGAATTAGTGTAAACTTGCAGAATTCATTTCACACACTTGAAAGCAAATGAATACTTGAATTAAAACAGCGAGCATTAGTAGCTCGCAAAAATTTGCCACTCTTTACCCCGCGCTCCCACATGCCGCCAAAAAACAGGGAACCCAATCCTATACCCAACCGCGACCCAGCCCCCGCATTAACAAAAGAACTTTCTAATGACAAATTTCCTACTGAAAAATCTAATTCACGCACGGGAGGCACCCTCTTCCCCCACCACCCTCTCAACATCCGTACATATACGCAATTTTTGATCAATACTTAAAAATTAACCCAGCCTCCGGTAGTTTTTAAAATTACTGCGCATGTCATGATTTTTAATCAGACCCCTTTGTGACGCCTACATTTGTACACACACACACAAATTGTACATGTTTAAACGTGTCCTGATGTGATTATACTTTTTGTACGTTCGATTGGATTTCGGCTCTAGCGTTGGCTTGAGATGACTTTCGGTGACTCTTTTAGGTATTCTGCGGATTTGATGATATTGCTACTTATTTCGTGTTCTACATCTGAAGCTACAACTTTGAAGTGATTTGTTTTGTATTATTTTATTGGTACAAAAAGAAGATTTTGCTCAGTATTTGATGCCAGTTAAATCAAATTTAGCTATCTGCATCTTTAGGATTTAAGAGGCATCAGAAGTACTTTATTAGATTTTTGTATATGTGTGTAAAAGCTTATTCGTTTTATTTTAGATACAGAGGAGATGCTTTGAAAATAAATGTATTTAAATTAGTAACGTTCCACCAGAATCCAAGGAAATCAAAAAATCCCCTCGAAAGTGATTCAAGTTATGGTTATGACTATAGTGATAGTAAATACAGTTAATGAGAATGTTAGCTCTTAGGAGCCCTTACTAAAACTAGCTCCTTTTAAAGATACTTCTTCGGTCCCGGTGCCCTCGCAACAATAAATTATGTCCCACTAAGGCTGTGCAAGCTTGTCGTACATATACGTGGGTATGCTATAGGCTGTATATGAGATGGCATAAGCGACTTAGTACGAAACAACTTAATGTTTTTACGCGGGACACGTTCCTAATAAAGTATAGTGTCTTCTGCCTACATTTTGAAAGCGAGCATATGGGTATGTTTCTGTTTAGTCGTTCCCTCATGCCTAGGGATCGTGGTCTTCAACGAGCTTACACTTTGTAAGGAATATTCGTTCCCGTCGATTCCTGTTCAAAGTGGCCTTGACGAGAGAGCTAAACATCAGGGATTTGGAGTCCTTTATTGGATGATTCAATCTGGTAGGACGGTTCACCCTAAATGTATGTTTGTCTCCATGCAGTATTAAAAATGTTATCTGAAATTATGAATGCTACTTAAAATATAATTTAAATCACTAAACAGTTGAAATAGATTCAGTTGAGTCGATAAGAATAGGTAACCATTTCATTGTGTCGGCGTTCAAATCTGAAGGAGCGTACTCAACAAAGAAATAACTTAGCATCTAATTTATTTAATATATAATAAGGTAAATCGGTCGATTCCCTGCAAGATAGAAATTGGGTCGGAAGCGGAACTCGGTCAAGGGAACACACTGTTTGTTCTACGTCTTGCTTCTTTCATGTACTCAAATATTTGAATAACGCAGTAATTTTTTGCGAATTTTGTACGAGTTGTTCTAGGCACTAACTTTCTCGCTGATCAGAAGCGTGCTGTTGCTTCCAGCGTGGCGGGTGACATAGTCAGAGTATAGGTTGCCACGTCAACGCTTCGCAAAAAAATAGACTTTGTTTAATCTGCTAGGAAAAACCTGTTTTTTTTTTATTAGATGATATTTTTTACTAGCCTAATACTTCAATAACTTTTGTTTAGGTCAATCCCTTGCATATGAGTCCAAATCTAATTAGTTTTCCCAGATTAGATTACATTAGACTTATTACTGCACTATGAAAATAAACATCACAATTTCGTTAAATGTGTTGTTGTTTTGTTATTTATCTGACGTAGAAAAACAACCAGTAATTCACAAAAGGATCATCGAAAAATCAATAGAATACAATCAAATGTCAGTTAGTAGAATCATGAAAAAAATTACATTGCTGAATGTTTAGGTCAAAAATAAAAATGGACACAATTATTAAATAACTTTTAAAGTAATAACATGAAATACTGAAAACTTAAAAAAATACATAAAAACAAAAAGAAAACCAAAACATCAATATCAAAGTGTCCGGTCGTCTTTGAGAACATGTTCCTGCCACTTTATTTGAATCGCCTCCAAGCATTCGTTCCGCCATCTCCTTTTTGGTCTGCGTCTGTTGTGATGGCTATCTCAAAGAACCTAGGGAATTGTGACACCGTTTCAAATTTGCCAAAAATGCTTACGTATCCAGCTGCTTATTCTCTCCTACGGGTCTCATTTCTTGACCCCGTTGTTTTTTTTTTTCGATTCGATTTTGAAAAATGTTTGAAATGGAGGTTGAATTATGTCAAAGTGTATTTAAGCTACTTTAAAATGCTCATAGCTCGCAGAGCCACTAGTCCTTCTTTGAAGTCAGTTAAAAACGTTTTAATAACAACTCTACGATAATATTATTAAATAAAACATTTACACTACGGACGGCTTCCTTGTACCCATCACTCGCGTAGCGTACTACGCCGTAGCCCGCCTACGTTAAAACAATATTTTTTCTAATTTCGAGAATGAGATGGCTATTTTAGCTCTGCTAATTTATTTTAAGATTACGCAAAAAACTTTTGAAACATCGTGGTGTGAAAATAAGTTGATCTGTTTAAAAGTTTTTTCTTGTTGTAGAATTTTTTGTTGTCGGCCTTATTTTTTCAAATGGTTTTCGTCTGTTAGATTGTTGGTTGCGTTAAAAGTTGTTCTGCTCTGATGGGTACAGGTGGTAAGCTGTCCTTCATTGTGGCGTTCTGAGGGGTGGCCCTTGTACATCAGTGGATTGTGGACGAGATGTTATCATCAATGGTTTCAGTGGAGGTGATAACAACGATATGAGTAATGCTCGTGTCTTGAGGAGTTACGAGAAGTAGAAGGTAAAAATGGGAATGGGTCGTTACTTAACTAGTCTTAATAAAGAAAAAAATACTGCCGAATTTATAACATCCTCCTTTTTTGAAGTCGGTTCAAAAGAAAAATTTCGCAAAATCGCTCGCGCTGTTGGTTCTCTTTTAATAAATAAATTGAATAATATTGGATTTATGAATCCTACTCAAATTTGGCCAACTCGTATTGTAAATATTGTAATACAACTTATACAATTTTTCAAATCAGAAGGAAATGCCCATTCTTAAATTGTCAACTTTACAAAATCACAGGTGTTTAGAAATGAACCTGTCTGTATTTATATTTTTTTTATTTTATTACCAGAATACTTTTATTGCAATATTTTAAATTACTCTCCCAAAACAATTGCTATTTTATCCAACAGGAATGGTTAGTCAAGCACAGAATCAAAATTAATATTTCATCATTTTAAACCACATTTTTTTCCCTAGTCTCGCTATCGATCACGAAAATCGGACTCCTAAACCCTCTTATTTAGGGGAGAACTAAAAATCTACTACTCCCGCCCCCGGTTTCGCTCGCAAATAAATGACCAATTACTCTGATAAATGACGTACCGACAGATTTTATAATCTGAATTTGGACGCTGAATAAAATGAAACTCCATGATGCTTTGTTTGGAAATGTGGAAAAACGGTATTGGAAGTAGCTATTTAAAAGTAAATTATGCAAATACTTAGTGAAAGCAAATAAAATACTAACCAAGCAATTTTATTTTGAAACTTGCTTTTGTTCGCTACTTAGCCGCATATGTACTTATTTTTATCTACATGCATATCATAACTTCCCTATTATATGTTCAGAAACGACTATCAAATGGCCTTTATTAAGAAACCTGGTATCTGCGGGTGCATCTTAATGTTTACATTAAAGTATCGGTAATACTTTTTTTAACAATGCATATCTGTACATATTGTAGAAAACTTATGACATGCATGTAGATAATAATTGTTATTCAAAGTCAAAGTCAAAGTCAAAGTCAAAGTCAGTCAAAGTCAAAGTCAAGTCAGTCAAAGTCAAAGTCAAAGTCAAAGTCAAAGTCAAAGTCAGTCAAAGTCAAAGTCAAAGTCAAAATACAGGCCATATCTGAACATATTATAGAAAACTTATGATATGCATGTAGATAAAGTTATGTATGCGGCTATACATAATTAGGCATTAAAACACTCGTGTGATCTTATTATGAAACTCGCCTTCGGCTCGTTTCATAAAACCACACTCGTACTTTAATGCCTCTCATTATGCACCAGCCACATAAATAACTATTAGACTTTTGGTGGTAACCTTTATTGTCTCGCGATCGCCAGCCGTCTGTACGAGTACGTCTATCTCTCCGCGGCTTAACTTATAGACTATAGATAGCTTTTGCCCGCGGCTTCGCCCGCGTGGGATTCGGTTATCGCGCGTTGTTCCCTCGGGAACTGTGCATTTTCCGGGATTAAAAGTAACCTATGTCACTCTCTGGCCCATAAACAATCTCCATGCCAAAAAATCACGTCGATCCGTCGCTCCGTTTCGACGGACAAACATGACACACAAACACACACTTTTGCATTTATAATATTAAGTAAGTATGGATTAGTACAAGGATGCTGTAATTTTTTATGGAACTTTATTATGTTAACCAAG